>NW_026780243.1:0-46306 GCF_030144855.1 Hypanus sabinus | reverse complement strand
CACACGTGTGCATTCATTCACCCTATTCTCTCTCACACTTGAGCATTCTTTCACCCATTCTCTCACACACGTGTGCATTCTTTCACCCCATTCTCTCACACTTGTGTGCATTCTTTCACCCCGGTACTCTCACACACACGTGTGCATTCTTTCACCCCCAGTCTCTCTCACACATGTGTGCATTCTTTCACCCCATTCTCTCACACACAAGTGTGCATTCTTTAACCCCGATTCTCTCACACACGTGTGCATTCTTCCTCCCCATTTTCTCACACACGTGTGCATTCATTCACCCCATTCCCTCACACACGTGTGCATTCTTTCACCCCATTCTCTCACACGCATGTGTGCATTCTTTCACCCCCATTCTCGCACACATGTGTGCATTCTTTCATCCCCATTCTCTCACACACCACACGTGTGCATTCTTTCAACCCAATTCTCTCAGACATGTGTGCATTCTTTCACCCCCATTCCCTCACACACGTGTGCATTCTTTCACCCCCATTCTCGCACACATGTGTGCATTCTTTCATCCCATTCTCTCACTCACACGTGTGCATTCTTTCACCCCCGATTCTCTCACAGATGTGTGCAGTCTTTCACCCCCGTCTCTCTCACACACGTGTGCATTCTTTCACCCCCTTTCTCTCTCACACACGTGTGCATTCTTTCACCCCGATTCTATCACACACGTGTGCATTCTTTCACCCCATTCTCTCACACATGTGTGCATTCTTTCACCCCCATTCCCTCACACTCGTGTGCATTCTTTCACCCCATTCTCTCACACACCTGTGCATTCTTTCACCCCCTGTCCTTCTCACACAAGTGTGCATTATTTTACCCCCATTCTCTCACACACGTGTGCAATCTTTTACCCCATTCCCTCACACACGTGTGCATTCATTCACCCCATTCTCTCACACACGTGTGCATTCTTTCACCCCATTCTCTCACACACGTGTGCATTCTTTCACCCCCATTCTCTCACACACGTGTGCATTCTTTCCCCCATTCTCTCTCACACGTGTGCATTCTTTCACGAAAATTCTCTCACAGTTGTGCATTCTTTCACCCCATTCCCTCATACACGTGTGCATTCATTCACCCCCAGTCTCTCTCACACATGCGTGCATTCTTTCCCCCGCATTCTCTCACACACGTGTGCATTCTTTCACCCCGATTCTCTCACAGACGTGTGCATTCTTTCACCCCGATTCTCTCACACATGTGTGCATTCTTTCACCCCCAGTCTCTCTCACACACGTGTGCATTCTTTCACCCCCAGTCTCTCACACACGTGTGCATTCTTTTACCCCATTCTCTCACACACGTGTGCATTCTTTTACCCCATTCCCTCACACACACGTGTGCATTCATTCACCCCATTCTCTCACACACGTGTGCATTCTTTCACCCCATTCTCTCTCACACGTGTGTATTCTTTCTCCCCTATTCTCTCTCACACTTGAGCATTCTTTCACCCCATTCTCTCACACACGTGTGCATTCTTTCACCCCATTCTCTCACACTTGTGTGCATTCTTTCACCCCGGTACTCTCACACACACGTGTGCATTCTTTCACCCCCAGTCTCTCTCACACATGTGTGCATTCTTTCACCCCATTCTCTCACACACAAGTGTGCATTCTTTAACCCCGATTCTCTCACACACGTGTGCATTCTTCCTCCCCATTCTCTCACACACGTGTGCATTCATTCACCCCATTCTCTCACACATGTGTGCATCCTTTCACCCCATTCTCTCGCACACGTGTGCATTCTTTCACCCCATTCTCTCTCACACGTGTGCATTCTTTCACAAAAATTCTCTCACTCAGGTGTGCATTCTTTCACCCCATTCCCTCACACACGTGTGCATTCTTTCACCCCCAGTCTCTCTCAGACATGTGTGCATTCTTTTACCCCCATTCCCTCACACACGTGTGCATTCTTTCACCCCATTCTCTCACACGCATGTGTGCATTCTTTCACCCCCATTCTCGCACACATGTGTGCATTCTTTCATCCCCATTCTCTCACACACACACGTGTGCATTCTTTCACCCCCATTCTCTCAGACATGTGTGCATTCTTTCACCCCCATTCCCTCACACACGTGTGCATTCTTTCACCCCCATTCTCGCACACATGTGTGCATTCTTTCATCCCCATTCTCTCACTCACACGTGTGCATTCTTTCACCCCGATTCTCTCACAGATGTGTGCAGTCTTTCACCCCCGTCTCTCTCACACACGAGTGCATTCTTTCACCCCCTTTCTCTCTCACACACGTGTGCATTCTTTCACCCCGATTCTATCACACACGTGTGCATTCTTTCACCCCCATTCTCTCAGACATGTGTGCATTCTTTCACCCCCATTCCCTCACACTCGTGTGCATTCTTTCACCCCATTCTCTCACACACCTGTGCATTCTTTCACCCCCTGTCCTTCTCACACAAGTGTGCATTATTTTACCCCCATTCTCTCACACACGTGTGCAATCTTTTACCCCATTCCCTCACACACGTGTGCATTCTTTCACCCCCATTCTCTCACACACGTGTGCATTCTTTCCCCCATTCTCTCTCACACGTGTGCATTCTTTCACGAAAATTCTCTCACAGTTGTGCATTCTTTCACCCCATTCCCTCATACACGTGTGCATTCATTCACCCCCAGTCTCTCTCACACATGCGTGCATTCTTTCCCCCGCATTCTCTCACACACGTGTGCATTCTTTCACCCCGATTCTCTCACAGACGTGTGCATTCTTTCACCCCGATTCTCTCACACATGTGTGCATTCTTTCACCCCCAGTCTCTCTCACACACGTGTGCATTCTTTCACCCCCAGTCTCTCACACACGTGTGCATTCTTTTAAACCCATTCTCTCACACACGTGTGCATTCTTTTACCCCATTCCCTCACACACGTGTGCATTCATTCACCCCATTCTCTCACACACGTGTGCATTCTTTCACCCCATTCTCTCTCACACGTGTGTATTCTTTCTCCCCTATTCTCTCTCACACTTGAGCATTCTTTCACCCCATTCTCTCACACACGTGTGCATTCTTTTACCCCATTCTCTCACACACGTGTGCATTCTTTTACCCCATTCCCTCACACACGTGTGCATTCATTCACCCCATTCTCTCACACACGTGTGCATTCTTTCACCCCATTCTCTCTCACACGTGTGTATTCTTTCTCCCCTATTCTCTCTCACACTTGAGCATTCTTTCACCCCATTCTCTCACCCACGTGTGCATTCTTTCACCCCATTCTCTCACACTTGTGTGCATTCTTTCACCCCGGTACTCTCACACACACGTGTGCATTCTTTCACCCCCAGTCTCTCTCACACATGTGTGCATTCTTTCACCCCATTCTCTCACACACAAGTGTGCATTTTTAACCCCGATTCTCTCACACACGTGTGCATTCTTCCTCCCCATACTCTCACACACGTGTGCATTCATTCACCCCATTCTCTCACACATGTGTGCATCCTTTCACCCCATTCTCTCACACACGTGTGCATTCTTTCACCCACATTCTCTCACACACGTGTGCATTCTTTCACCCCATTCTCTCTCACACGTGTGCATTCTTTCACAAAAATTCTCTCACTCAGGTGTGCATTCTTTCACCCCCATTCTCTCAGACATGTGTGCATTCTTTCACCCCCATTCCCTCACACACGTGCGCATTCATTCACCCCATTCTCTCACACATGTGTGCATCCTTTCACCCCATTCTCTCGCACACGTGTGCATTCTTTCACCCCATTCTCTCTCACACGTGTGCATTCTTTCACAAAAATTCTCTCACTCAGGTGTGCATTCTTTCACCCCATTCCCTCACACACGTGTGCATTCTTTCACCCCCAGTCTCTCTCAGACATGTGTGCATTCTTTTACCCCCATTCCCTCACACACGTGTGCATTCTTTCACCCCATTCTCTCACTCGCATGTGTGCATTCTTTCACCCCCATTCTCGCACACATGTGTGCATTCTTTCATCCCCATTCTCTCACACACACACGTGTGCATTCTTTCACCCCCATTCTCTCAGACATGTGTGCATTCTTTCACCCCCATTCCCTCACACACGTGTGCATTCTTTCACCCCCATTCTCGCACACATGTGTGCATTCTTTCATCCCCATTCTCTCACTCACACGTGTGCATTCTTTCACCCCGATTCTCTCACAGATGTGTGCAGTCTTTCACCCCCGTCTCTCTCACACACGAGTGCATTCTTTCACCCCCTTTCTCTCTCACACACGTGTGCATTCTTTCACCCCGATTCTATCACACACGTGTGCATTCTTTCACAAAAATTCTCTCACTCAGGTGTGCATTCTTTCACCCCCATTCTCTCAGACATGTGTGCATTCTTTCACCCCCATTCCCTCACACACGTGTGCATTCATTCACCCCATTCTCTCACACATGTGTGCATCCTTTCACCCCATTCTCTCGCACACGTGTGCATTCTTTCACCCCATTCTCTCTCACACGTGTGCATTCTTTCACAAAAATTCTCTCACTCAGGTGTGCATTCTTTCACCCCATTCCCTCACACACGTGTGCATTCTTTCACCCCCAGTCTCTCTCAGACATGTGTGCATTCTTTTACCCCCATTCCCTCACACACGTGTGCATTCTTTCACCCCATTCTCTCACACGCATGTGTGCATTCTTTCACCCCCATTCTCGCACACATGTGTGCATTCTTTCATCCCCATTCTCTCACACACACACGTGTGCATTCTTTCACCCCCATTCTCTCAGACATGTGTGCATTCTTTCACCCCCATTCCCTCACACACGTGTGCATTCTTTCACCCCCATTCTCGCACACATGTGTGCATTCTTTCATCCCCATTCTCTCACTCACACGTGTGCATTCTTTCACCCCGATTCTCTCACAGATGTGTGCAGTCTTTCACCCCCGTCTCTCTCACACACGAGTGCATTCTTTCACCCCCTTTCTCTCTCACACACGTGTGCATTCTTTCACCCCGATTCTATCACACACGTGTGCATTCTTTCACCCCCATTCTCTCAGACATGTGTGCATTCTTTCACCCCCATTCCCTCACACTCGTGTGCATTCTTTCACCCCATTCTCTCACACACCTGTGCATTCTTTCACCCCCTGTCCTTCTCACACAAGTGTGCATTATTTTACCCCCATTCTCTCACACACGTGTGCAATCTTTTAGCCCATTCCCTCACACACGTGTGCATTCTTTCACCCCCATTCTCTCACACACGTGTGCATTCTTTCCCCCATTCTCTCTCACACAAGTGTGCATTCTTTCACCCCATTCCCTCATACACGTGTGCATTCATTCACCCCCAGTCTCTCTCACACATGCGTGCATTCTTTCCCCCGCATTCTCTCACAGACGTGTGCATTCTTTCACCCCGATTCTCTCACACATGTGTGCATTCTTTCACCCCCAGTCTCTCTCACACACGTGTGCATTCTTTCACCCCCAGTCTCTCACACACGTGTGCATTCTTTTACCCCATTCTCTCACACACGTGTGCATTCTTTTACCCCATTCCCTCACACACGTGTGCATTCATTCACCCCATTCTCTCACACACGTGTGCATTCTTTCACCCCATTCTCTCTCACACGTGTGTATTCTTTCTCCCCTATTCTCTCTCACACTTGAGCATTCTTTCACCCCATTCTCTCACACACGTGTGCATTCTTTTACCCCATTCTCTCACACACGTGTGCATTCTTTTACCCCATTCCCTCACACACGTGTGCATTCATTCACCCCATTCTCTCACACACGTGTGCATTCTTTCACCCCATTCTCTCTCACACGTGTGTATTCTTTCTCCCCTATTCTCTCTCACACTTGAGCATTCTTTCACCCCATTCTCTCACACACGTGTGCATTCTTTCACCCCATTCTCTCACACTTGTGTGCATTCTTTCACCCCGGTACTCTCACACACACGTGTGCATTCTTTCACCCCCAGTCTCTCTCACACATGTCTGCATTCTTTCACCCCATTCTCTCACACACAAGTGTGCATTTTTAACCCCGATTCTCTCACACACGTGTGCATTCTTCCTCCCCATACTCTCACACACGTGTGCATTCATTCACCCCATTCTCTCACACATGTGTGCATCCTTTCACCCCATTCTCTCACACACGTGTGCATTCTTTCACCCACATTCTCTCACACACGTGTGCATTCTTTCACCCCATTCTCTCTCACACGTGTGCATTCTTTCACAAAAATTCTCTCACTCAGGTGTGCATTCTTTCACCCCCATTCTCTCAGACATGTGTGCATTCTTTCACCCCCATTCCCTCACACACGTGTGCATTCTTTCACCCCCATTCTCGCACACATGTGTGCATTCTTTCATCCCCATTCTCTCACTCACACGTGTGCATTCTTTCACCCCGATTCTCTCACACATGTGTGCAGTCTTTCACCCCCGTCTCTCTCACACACGTGTGCATTCTTTCACCCCCTTTCTCTCTCACACACGTGTGCATTCTTTCACCCCGATTCTATCACACACGTGTGCATTCTTTCACCCCCATTCTCTCAGACATGTGTGCATTCTTTCACCCCCATTCCCTCACACTCGTGTGCATTCTTTCACCCCATTCTCTCACACACCTGTGCATTCTTTCACCCCCTGTCCTTCTCACACAAGTGTGCATTATTTTACCCCCATTCTCTCACACACGTGTGCAATCTTTTACCCCATTCCCTCACACACGTGTGCATTCATTCACCCCATTCTCTCACACACGTGTGCATACTTTCACCCCATTCTCTCACACACGTGTGCATTCTTTCACCCCCATTCTCTCACACACGTGTGCATTCTTTCCCCCATTCTCTCTCACACGTGTGCATTCTTTCACGAAAATTCCCTCACAGTTGTGCATTCTTTCACCCCATTCCCTCATACAAGTGTGCATTCATTCACCCCCAGTCTCTCTCACACATGCGTGCATTCTTTCCCCCGCATTCTCTCACACACGTGTGCATTCTTTCACCCCGATTCTCTCACAGACGTGTGCATTCTTTCACCCCGATTCTCTCACACATGTGTGCATTCTTTCACCCCCAGTCTCTCTCACACACGTGTGCATTCTTTCACCCCCAGTCTCTCACACACGTGTGCATTCTTTTACCCCATTCTCTCACACACGTGTGCATTCTTTTACCCCATTCCCTCACACACGTGTGCATTCATTCACCCCATTCTCTCACACACGTGTGCATTCTTTCACCCCATTCTCTCTCACACGTGTGTATTCTTTCTCCCCTATTCTCTCTCACACTTGAGCATTCTTTCACCCCATTCTCTCACACACGTGTGCATTCTTTCACCCCATTCTCTCACACTTGTGTGCATTCTTTCACCCCGGTACTCTCACACACATGTGTGCATTCATTCACCCCCAGTCTCTCTCACACATGTGTGCATTCTTTCACCCCATTCTCTCACACACAAGTGTGCATTCTTTAACCCCGATTCTCTCACACACGTGTGCATTCTTCCTTCCCATTCTCTCACACACGTGTGCATTCATTCACCCCATTCTCTCACACATGTGTGCATCCTTTCACCCCATTCTCTCGCACACGTGTGCATTCTTTCACCCCATTCTCTCTCACACGTGTGCATTCTTTCACAAAAATTCTCTCACTCAGGTGTGCATTCTTTCACCCCATTCCCTCACACACGTGTGCATTCTTTCACCCCCAGTCTCTCTCAGACATGTGTGCATTCTTTTACCCCCATTCCCTCACACACGTGTGCATTCTTTCACCCCATTCTCTCACACGCATGTGTGCATTCTTTCACCCCCATTCTCGCACACATGTGTGCATTCTTTCATCCCCATTCTCTCACTCACACACGTGTGCATTCTTTCACCCCCATTCTCTCAGACATGTGTGCATTCTTTCACCCCCATTCCCTCACACACGTGTGCATTCTTTCACCCCCATTCTCGCACACATGTGTGCATTCTTTCATCCCCATTCTCTCACTCACACGTGTCCATTCTTTCACCCCGATTCTCTCACAGATGTGTGCAGTCTTTCACCCCCGTCTCTCTCACACACGTGTGCATTCTTTCACCCCCTTTCTCTCTCACACACGTGTGCATTCTTTCACCCCGATTCTATCACACACGTGTGCATTCTTTCACCCCCATTCTCTCAGACATGTGTGCATTCTTTCACCCCCATTCCCTCACACTCGTGTGCATTCTTTCACCCCATTCTCTCACACACCTGTGCATTCTTTCACCCCCTGTCCTTCTCACACAAGTGTGCATTATTTTACCCCCATTCTCTCACACACGTGTGCAATCTTTTACCCCATTCCCTCACACACGTGTGCATTCATTCACCCCATTCTCTCACACACGTGTGCATTCTTTCACCCCATTCTCTCACACACGTGTGCATTCTTTCACCCCCATTCTCTCACACACGTGTGCATTCTTTCCCCCATTCTCTCTCACACGTGTGCATTCTTTCACGAAAATTCTCTCACAGTTGTGCATTCTTTCACCCCATTCCCTCATACACGTGTGCATTCATTCACCCCCAGTCTCTCTCACACATGCGTGCATTCTTTCCCCGCATTCTCTCACACACGTGTGCATTCTTTCACCCCGATTCTCTCACAGACGTGTGCATTCTTTCACCCCGATTCTCTCACACATGTGTGCATTCTTTCACCCCCAGTCTCTCTCACACACGTGTGCATTCTTTCACCCCCAGTCTCTCACACACGTGTGCATTCTTTTACCCCATTCTCTCACACACGTGTGCATTCTTTTACCCCATTCCCTCACACACGTGTGCATTCATTCACCCCATTCTCTCACACACGTGTGCATTCTTTCACCCCATTCTCTCTCACACGTGTGTATTCTTTCTCCCCTATTCTCTCTCACACTTGAGCATTCTTTCACCCCATTCTCTCACACACGTGTGCATTCTTTCACCCCATTCTCTCACACTTGTGTGCATTCTTTCACCCCGGTACTCTCACACACACGTGTGCATTCTTTCACCCCCAGTCTCTCTCACACATGTGTGCATTCTTTCACCCCATTCTCTCACACACAAGTGTGCATTCTTTAACCCCGATTCTCTCACACACGTGTGCATTCTTCCTCCCCATTCTCTCACACACGTGTGCATTCATTCACCCCATTCTCTCACACATGTGTGCATCCTTTCACCCCATTCTCTCGCACACGTGTGCATTCTTTCACCCCATTCTCTCTCACACGTGTGCATTCTTTCACAAAAATTCTCTCACTCAGGTGTGCATTCTTTCACCCCATTCCCTCACACACGTGTGCATTCTTTCACCCCCAGTCTCTCTCAGACATGTGTGCATTCTTTCACCCCCATTCTCGCACACATGTGTGCATTCTTTCTCCCCCATTCCCTCACACACGTGTGCATTCTTTCACCCCATTCTCTCACACAATTGTGTGCATTCTTTCACCCCATTCTCTCACACGCATGTGTGCATTCTTTCACCCCCATTCCCTCACACACGTGTGCATTCTTTCACCCACATTCTCGCACACATGTGTGCATTCTTTCATCCCCATTCTCTCACACACACGTGTGCATTCTTTCACCCCGATTCTCTCACACATGTGTGCAGTCTTTCACCCCCAGTCTCTCTCACACACGTGTGCATTCTTTTACCCCCATTCTCTCACACACGTGTGCATTCTTTTAACCCATTCCCTCACACACGTGTGCATTCATTCACCCCATTCTCTCACACACGTGTGCATTCTTTCACCCCATTCTCTCTCACACGTGTGTATTCTTTCTCCCCGATTCTCTCACACACGTGTGCATTATTTCACCCTCATTCTCTCACACTCTTGTGCATTCTTTCACCCCCATTCTCCCACACACGTGTGCATTCTTTCACCCCATTTCTCACACACGTGTGCATTCTTTCACCCCCAGTCTCTCTCACACATGTGTGCATTCTTTTACCCCCATTCCCTCACACACGTGTGCATTTTTTCACCCCATTCTCTCACACACTTGTGTGCATTCTTTCACCCCATTCTCTCACACGCATGTGTGCATTCTTTCACCCCCATTCTCGCACACATGTGTGCATTCTATCTTCCCCATTCTCTCACATACACGTGTGCATTCTTTCACCCCGATTCTCTCACACATGTGTGCAGTCTTTCACCCCCAGTCTCTCTCACACACGTGTGCATTCTTTCACCCCCTGTCTCTCTCACACACGTGTGCATTCTTTCACCCCGATTCTGTCACACATGTGTGCATTCTTTCACCCCTTTCTCTCTCACACACGTGTGCATTCTTTCACGCCGATTCTCTCAGACACTTGTGCATTCGTTCACCCCCATTCCCACACACACGTGTGCATTCTTTCACCCCCATTCTCTCACACATGTGTGCATTCTTTCACCCCCATTCTCTCAGACATGTGTGCATTCTTTCACCCCCATTCCCTCACACTCGTGTGCATTCTTTCACCCCATTCTCTCACAGACGTGTGCATTCTTTCACCCCGATTCTCTCACACATGTGTGCATTCTTTCACTCCCAGTCTCTCTCACACACGTGTGCATTCTTTCACCCCCAGTCTCTCACACACGTGTGCATTCTTTTACCCCATTCTCTCACACACGTGTGCATTCTTTTACCCCATTCCCTCACACACGTGTGCATTCATTCACCCCATTCTCTCACACACGTGTGCATTCTTTCACCCCATTCTCTCTCACACGTGTGTATTCTTTCTCCCCTATTCTCTCTCACACTTGAGCATTCTTTCACCCCATTCTCTCACACACGTGTGCATTCTTTCACCCCATTCTCTCACACTTGTGTGCATTCTTTCACCCCGGTACTCTCACACACATGTGTGCATTCATTCACCCCCAGTCTCTCTCACACATGTGTGCATTCTTTCACCCCGTTCTCTCACACACAAGTGTGCATTCTTTAACCCCGATTCTCTCACACACGTGTGCATTCTTCCTCCCCATTCTCTCACACACGTGTGCATTCATTCACCCCATTCTCGCACACATGTGTGCATTCTATCTTCCCCATTCTCTCACATACACGTGTGCATTCTTTCACCCCGATTCTCTCACACATGTGTGCAGTCTTTCACCCCCATTCCCTCACACTCGTGTGCATTCTTTCACCCCATTCTCTCACAGACGTGTGCATTCTTTCACCCCGATTCTCTCACACATGTGTGCATTCTTTCACACCCAGTCTCTCTCACACACGTGTGCATTCTTTCACCCCCAGTCTCTCACACACGTGTGCATTCTTTTACCCCATTCTCTCACACACGTGTGCATTCTTCTACCCCATTCCCTCACACACGTGTGCATTCATTCACCCCATTCTCTCACACACGTGTGCATTCTTTCACCCCATTCTCTCTCACACGTGTGTATTCTTTCTCCCCTATTCTCTCTCACACTTGAGCATTCTTTCACCCCATTCTCTCACACACGTGTGCATTCTTTCACCCCATTCTCTCACACTTGTGTGCATTCTTTCACCCCGGTACTCTCACACACATGTGTGCATTCATTCACCCCCAGTCTCTCTCACACATGTGTGCATTCTTTCACCCCATTCTCTCACACACAAGTGTGCATTCTTTAACCCCGATTCTCTCACACACGTGTGCATTCTTCCTCCCCTTTCTCTCACACACGTGTGCATTCATTCACCCCATTCTCTCACACATGTGTGCATACTTTCACCCCATTCTCTCGCACACGTGTGCATTCATTCACCCCATTCTCTCACACACGTGTGCATTCTTTCACCCCATTCTCTCTCACACGTGTGTATTCTTTCTCCCCGATTCTCTCACACACGTGTGCATTATTTCACCCTCATTCTCTCACACTCTTGTGCATTCTTTCACCCCCATTCTCCCACACACGTGTGCATTCTTTCACCCCATTTCTCACACACGTGTGCATTCTTTCACCCCCAGTCTCTCTCACACATGTGTGCATTCTTTTACCCCCATTCCCTCACACACGTGTGCATTTTTTCACCCCATTCTCTCACACACTTGTGTGCATTCTTTCACCCCGGTACTCTCACACACATGTGTGCATTCATTCACCCCCAGTCTCTCTCACACATGTGTGCATTCTTTCACCCCATTCTCTCACACACAAGTGTGCATTCTTTAACCCCGATTCTCTCACACACGTGTGCATTCTTCCTCCCCATTCTCTCACACACGTGTGCATTCATTCACCCCATTCTCGCACACATGTGTGCATTCTATCTTCCCCATTCTCTCACATACACGTGTGCATTCTTTCACCCCGATTCTCTCACACATGTGTGCAGTCTTTCACCCCCAGTCTCTCTCACACACGTGTGCATTCTTTCACCCCCTGTCTCTCTCACACACGTGTGCATTCTTTCACCCCGATTCTCTCACACATGTGTGCATTCTTTCACCCCTTTCTCTCTCACACACGTGTGCATTCTTTCACGCCGATTCTCTCAGACACTTGTGCATTCGTTCACCCCCATTCCCACACACACGTGTGCATTCTTTCACCCCCATTCTCTCACACATGTGTGCATTCTTTCACCCCCATTCTCTCAGACATGTGTGCATTCTTTCACCCCCATTCCCTCACACTCGTGTGCATTCTTTCACCCCATTCTCTCACAGACGTGTGCATTCTTTCACCCCGATTCTCTCACACATGTGTGCATTCTTTCACCCCCAGTCTCTCTCACACACGTGTGCATTCTTTCACCCCCAGTCTCTCACACACGTGTGCATTCTTTTACCCCATTCTCTCACACACGTGTGCATTCTTTTACCCCATTCCCTCACACACGTGTGCATTCATTCACCCCATTCTCTCACACACGTGTGCATTCTTTCACCCCATTCTCTCTCACACGTGTGTATTCTTTCTCCCCTATTCTCTCTCACACTTGAGCATTCTTTCACCCCATTCTCTCACACACGTGTGCATTCTTTCACCCCATTCTCTCACACTTGTGTGCATTCTTTCACCCCGGTACTCTCACACACATGTGTGCATTCATTCACCCCCAGTCTCTCTCACACATGTGTGCATTCTTTCACCCCATTCTCTCACACACAAGTGTGCATTCTTTAACCCCGATTCTCTCACACACGTGTGCATTCTTCCTCCCCATTCTCTCACACACGTGTGCATTCATTCACCCCATTCTCTCACACATGTGTGCATCCTTTCACCCCATTCTCTCGCACACGTGTGCATTCATTCACCCCATTCTCTCACACACGTGTGCATTCTTTCACCCCATTCTCTCTCACACGTGTGTATTCTTTCTCCCCGATTCTCTCACACACGTGTGCATTATTTCACCCTCATTCTCTCACACTCTTGTGCATTCTTTCACCCCCATTCTCCCACACACGTGTGCATTCTTTCACCCCATTTCTCACACACGTGTGCATTCTTTCACCCCCAGTCTCTCTCACACATGTGTGCATTCTTTTACCCCCATTCCCTCACACACGTGTGCATTTTTTCACCCCATTCTCTCACACACTTGTGTGCATTCTTTCACCCCATTCTCTCACACGCATGTGTGCATTCTTTCACCCCCATTCTCGCACACATGTGTGCATTCTATCTTCCCCATTCTCTCACATACACGTGTGCATTCTTTCACCCCCATTCTCTCACACATGTGTGCAGTCTTTCACCCCCAGTCTCTCTCACACACGTGTGCATTCTTTCACCCCCTGTCTCTCTCACACACGTGTGCATTCTTTCACCCCGATTCTCTCACACATGTGTGCATTCTTTCACCCCTTTCTCTCTCACACACGTGTGCATTCTTTCACGCCGATTCTCTCAGACACTTGTGCATTCGTTCACCCCCATTCCCACACACACGTGTGCATTCTTTCACCCCCATTCTCTCACACATGTGTGCATTCTTTCACCTCCATTCTCTCAGACATGTGTGCATTCTTTCACCCCCATTCCCTCACACTCGTGTGCATTCTTTCACCCCATTCTCTCACACACCTGTGCATTCTTTCACCCCCTATCCTTCTCACACAACTGAGCATTATTTTACCCCCATTCTCTCACACACGTGTGCATTCTTTTAACCCATTCCCTCACACACTTGTGCATTCATTCACCCCATTCTCTCACACACGTGTGCATTCTTTCACCCCATTCTCTCACACACGTGTGCATTCTTTCACCCCCATTCTCTCTCACACGTGAGCATTCTTTCACGAAAATTCTCTCACTCAGTTGTGCATTCTTTCACCCCATTCCCTCACACACGTGTGCATTCATTCACCCCCAGTCTCTCTCACACATGCGTGCATTCTTTCCCCCGCATTCTCTCACACACGTGTGCATTCTTTCACCCCGATTCTCTCACACATGTGTGCAATCTTTCACCCATTTCTCTCTCACACACGTGTGCATTCTTTCAACCCGATTCTCTCACACACTTGTGCATTCTTTCACCCCCATTCCCACACACACGTGTGCATTCTTTCACCCCCATTCTCTCACACATGTGTGCATTCTTTCATCCCCATTCTCTCTCACACACGTGTGCATTCTTTCACCCCCATCCTCTCACACACCTGTGCATTCTTTCACCCCCAGTCTCTCTCACACACGTGTGCATTCTTTCACCCCCATTCTCTCACACATGTGTGCATTCTTTCATCCCCATTCTCTCACACACACGTGTGCATTCTTTCACCCCGATTCTCTCACAGACGTGTGCATTCTTTCACCCCGATTCTCTCACACAGGTGTGCATTCTTTCACCCCCAGTCTCTCTCACACACGTGTGCATTCATTCACCCCCAGTCTCTCACTCACGTGTGCATTCTTTTTCCCCATTCTCTCACACACGTGTGCATTCTTTTACCCCATTCCCTCACAAACGTGTGCATTCTTTCACCCGATTCTCTCACACATGTGTGCATTCTTTCACCCCGATTCTCTCACACACGTGTGCATTCTTTCACCCCCATTCTCTCACACATGTGTGCATTCTTTCATCCCCATTCTCTCACACACACGTGTGCATTCTTTCACCCCCATCCTCTCACACACCTGTGCATTCTTTCACCCCCTGTCTCACTCACACACGTGTGCATTCTTTCACCCCCATTCTCTCACACATGTGTGCATTCTTTCACCCCCATCCTCTCACACACCTGTGCATTCTTTCACCCCCTGTCTCTCTCACACACGTGTGCATTATTTTACCCCCATTCTCTCACACACGTGTGCAATCTTTTACCCCATTCCCTCACACACGTGTGCATTCTTTCACCCCCAGTCTCTCTCAGACATGTGTGCATTCTTTTACCCCCATTCCCTCACACACGTATGCATTCTTTCACCCCATTCTCTCACACGCATGTGTGCATTCTTTCACCCCCATTCTCGCACACATGTGTGCATTCTTTCATCCCCATTCTCTCACACACACACGTGTGCATTCTTTCACCCCCATTCTCTCAGACATGTGTGCATTCTTTCACCCCCATTCCCTCACACACGTGTGCATTCTTTCACCCCCATTCTCGCACACATGTGTGCATTCTTTCATCCCCATTCTCTCACTCACACGTGTGCATTCTTTCACCCCGATTCTCTCACAGATGTGTGCAGTCTTTCACCCCCGTCTCTCTCACACACGTGTGCATTCTTTCACCCCCTTTCTCTCTCACACACGTGTGCATTCTTTCACCCCGATTCTATCACACACGTGTGCATTCTTTCACCCCCATTCTCTCAGACATGTGTGCATTCTTTCACCCCCATTCCCTCACACTCGTGTGCATTCTTTCACCCCATTCTCTCACACACCTGTGCATTCTTTCACCCCCTGTCCTTCTCACACAAGTGTGCATTATTTTACCCCCATTCTCTCACACACGTGTGCAATCTTTTACCCCATTCCCTCACACACGTGTGCATTCATTCACCCCATTCTCTCACACACGTGTGCATTCTTTCACCCCATTCTCTCACACACGTGTGCATTCTTTCACCCCCATTCTCTCACACACGTGTGCATTCTTTCCCCCATTCTCTCTCACACGTGTGCATTCTTTCACGAAAATTCTCTCACAGTTGTGCATTCTTTCACCCCATTCCCTCATACACGTGTGCATTCATTCACCCCCAGTCTCTCTCACACATGCGTGCATTCTTTCCCCGCATTCTCTCACACACGTGTGCATTCTTTCACCCCGATTCTCTCACAGACGTGTGCATTCTTTCACCCCGATTCTCTCACACATGTGTGCATTCTTTCACCCCCAGTCTCTCTCACACACGTGTGCATTCTTTCACCCCCAGTCTCTCACACACGTGTGCATTCTTTTACCCCATTCTCTCACACACGTGTGCATTCTTTTACCCCATTCCCTCACACACGTGTGCATTCATTCACCCCATTCTCTCACACACGTGTGCATTCTTTCACCCCATTCTCTCTCACACGTGTGTATTCTTTCTCCCCTATTCTCTCTCACACTTGAGCACTCTTTCACCCCATTCTCTCACACACGTGTGCATTCTTTCACCCCATTCTCTCACACTTGTGTGCATTCTTTCACCCCGGTACTCTCACACACACGTGTGCATTCTTTCACCCCCAGTCTCTCTCACACATGTGTGCATTCTTTCACCCCATTCTCTCACACACAAGTGTGCATTCTTTAACCCCGATTCTCTCACACACGTGTGCATTCTTCCTCCCCATTCTCTCACACACGTGTGCATTCATTCACCCCATTCTCTCACACATGTGTGCATCCTTTCACCCCATTCTCTCGCACACGTGTGCATTCTTTCACCCCATTCTCTCTCACACGTGTGCATTCTTTCACAAAAATTCTCTCACTCAGGTGTGCATTCTTTCACCCCATTCCCTCACACACGTGTGCATTCTTTCACCCCCAGTCTCTCTCAGACATGTGTGCATTCTTTTACCCCCATTCCCTCACACACGTGTGCATTCTTTCACCCCCATTCTCGCACACATGTGTGCATTCTTTCTCCCCCATTCCCTCACACACGTGTGCATTCTTTCACCCCATTCTCTCACACAATTGTGTGCATTCTTTCACCCCATTCTCTCACACGCATGTGTGCATTCTTTCACCCCCATTCCCTCACACACGTGTGCATTCTTTCACCCACATTCTCGCACACATGTGTGCATTCTTTCATCCCCATTCTCTCACACACACGTGTGCATTCTTTCACCCCGATTCTCTCACACATGTGTGCAGTCTTTCACCCCCAGTCTCTCTCACACACGTGTGCATTCTTTTACCCCCATTCTCTCACACACGTGTGCATTCTTTTAACCCATTCCCTCACACACGTGTGCATTCATTCACCCCATTCTCTCACACACGTGTGCATTCTTTCACCCCATTCTCTCTCACACGTGTGTATTCTTTCTCCCCGATTCTCTCACACACGTGTGCATTATTTCACCCTCATTCTCTCACACTCTTGTGCATTCTTTCACCCCCATTCTCCCACACACGTGTGCATTCTTTCACCCCATTTCTCACACACGTGTGCATTCTTTCACCCCCAGTCTCTCTCACACATGTGTGCATTCTTTTACCCCCATTCCCTCACACACGTGTGCATTTTTTCACCCCATTCTCTCACACACTTGTGTGCATTCTTTCACCCCATTCTCTCACACGCATGTGTGCATTCTTTCACCCCCATTCTCGCACACATGTGTGCATTCTATCTTCCCCATTCTCTCACATACACGTGTGCATTCTTTCACCCCGATTCTCTCACACATGTGTGCAGTCTTTCACCCCCAGTCTCTCTCACACACGTGTGCATTCTTTCACCCCCTGTCTCTCTCACACACGTGTGCATTCTTTCACCCCGATTCTCTCACACATGTGTGCATTCTTTCACCCCTTTCTCTCTCACACACGTGTGCATTCTTTCACGCCGATTCTCTCAGACACTTGTGCATTCGTTCACCCCCATTCCCACACACACGTGTGCATTCTTTCACCCCCATTCTCTCACACATGTGTGCATTCTTTCACCCCCATTCTCTCAGACATGTGTGCATTCTTTCACCCCCATTCCCTCACACTCGTGTGCATTCTTTCACCCCATTCTCTCACAGACGTGTGCATTCTTTCACCCCGATTCTCTCACACATGTGTGCATTCTTTCACCCCCAGTCTCTCTCACACACGTGTGCATTCTTTCACCCCCAGTCTCTCACACACGTGTGCATTCTTTTACCCCATTCTCTCACACACGTGTGCATTCTTTTACCCCATTCCCTCACACACGTGTGCATTCATTCACCCCATTCTCTCACACACGTGTGCATTCTTTCACCCCATTCTCTCTCACACGTGTGTATTCTTTCACCCCCATTCCCTCACACACGTGTGCATTTTTTCACCCCATTCTCTCACACACTTGTGTGCATTCTTTCACCCCATTCTCTCACACGCATGTGTGCATTCTTTCACCCCCATTCTCGCACACATGTGTGCATTCTATCTTCCCCATTCTCTCACATACACGTGTGCATTCTTTCACCCCGATTCTCTCACACATGTGTGCAGTCTTTCACCCCCAGTCTCTCTCACACACGTGTGCATTCTTTCACCCCCTGTCTCTCTCACACACGTGTGCATTCTTTCACCCCGATTCTCTCACACATGTGTGCATTCTTTCACCCCTTTCTCTCTCACACACGTGTGCATTCTTTCACGCCGATTCTCTCAGACACTTGTGCATTCGTTCACCCCCATTCCCACACACACGTGTGCATTCTTTCACCCCCATTCTCTCACACATGTGTGCATTCTTTCACCCCCATTCTCTCAGACATGTGTGCATTCTTTCACCCCCATTCCCTCACACTCGTGTGCATTCTTTCACCCCATTCTCTCACAGACGTGTGCATTCTTTCACCCCGATTCTCTCACACATGTGTGCATTCTTTCACCCCCAGTCTCTCTCACACACGTGTGCATTCTTTCACCCCCAGTCTCTCACACACGTGTGCATTCTTTTACCCCATTCTCTCACACACGTGTGCATTCTTTTACCCCATTCCCTCACACACGTGTGCATTCATTCACCCCATTCTCTCACACACGTGTGCATTCTTTCACCCCATTCTCTCTCACACGTGTGTATTCTTTCTCCCCTATTCTCTCTCACACTTGAGCATTCTTTCACCCCATTCTCTCACACACGTGTGCATTCTTTCTCCCCATTCTCTCACACTTGTGTGCATTCTTTCACCCCGGTACTCTCACACACATGTGTGCATTCATTCACCCCCAGTCTCTCTCACACATGTGTGCATTCTTTCACCCCATTCTCTCACACACAAGTGTGCATTCTTTAACCCCGATTCTCTCACACACGTGTGCATTCTTCCTCCCCATTCTCTCACACACGTGTGCATTCATTCACCCCATTCTCGCACACATGTGTGCATTCTATCTTCCCCATTCTCTCACATACACGTGTGCATTCTTTCACCCCGATTCTCTCACACATGTGTGCAGTCTTTCACCCCCATTCCCTCACACTCGTGTGCATTCTTTCACCCCATTCTCTCACAGACGTGTGCATTCTTTCACCCCGATTCTCTCACACATGTGTGCATTCTTTCACACCCAGTCTCTCTCACACACGTGTGCATTCTTTCACCCCCAGTCTCTCACACACGTGTGCATTCTTCTACCCCATTCCCTCACACACGTGTGCATTCATTCACCCCATTCTCTCACACACGTGTGCATTCTTTCACCCCATTCTCTCTCACACGTGTGTATTCTTTCTCCCCTATTCTCTCTCACACTTGAGCATTCTTTCACCCCATTCTCTCACACACGTGTGCATTCTTTCACCCCATTCTCTCACACTTGTGTGCATTCTTTCACCCCGGTACTCTCACACACATGTGTGCATTCATTCACCCCCAGTCTCTCTCACACATGTGTGCATTCTTTCACCCCATTCTCTCACACACAAGTGTGCATTCTTTAACCCCGATTCTCTCACACACGTGTGCATTCTTCCTCCCCTTTCTCTCGCACACGTGTGCATTCATTCACCCCATTCTCTCACACACGTGTGCATTCTTTCACCCCGATTCTCTAACACATGTGTGCATTCTTTCACCCCTTTCTCTCTCACACACGTGTACATTCTTTCACGCCGATTCTCTCAGACACTTGTGCATTCGTTCACCCCCATTCCCACACACACGTGTGCATTCTTTCACCCCCATTCTCTCACACATGTGTGCATTCTTTCACCCCCATTCTCTCAGACATGTGTGCATTCTTTCACCCCCATTCCCTCACACTCGTGTGCATTCTTTCACCCCATTCTCTCACAGACGTGTGCATTCTTTCACCCCGATTCTCTCACACATGTGTGCATTCTTTCACCCCCAGTCTCTCTCACACACGTGTGCATTCTTTCACCCCCAGTCTCTCACACACGTGTGCATTCTTTTACCCCATTCTCTCACACACGTGTGCATTCTTTTACCCCATTCCCTCACACACGTGTGCATTCATTCACCCCATTCTCTCACACACGTGTGCATTCTTTCACCCCATTCTCTCTCACACGTGTGTATTCTTTCTCCCCTATTCTCTCTCACACTTGAGCATTCTTTCACCCCATTCTCTCACACACGTGTGCATTCTTTCACCCCATTCTCTCACACTTGTGTGCATTCTTTCACCCCGGTACTCTCACACACATGTGTGCATTCATTCACCCCCAGTCTCTCTCACACATGTGTGCATTCTTTCACCCCATTCTCTCACACACAAGTGTGCATTCTTTAACCCCGATTCTCTCACACACGTGTGCATTCTTCCTCCCCATTCTCTCACACACGTGTGCATTCATTCACCCCATTCTCGCACACATGTGTGCATTCTATCTTCCCCATTCTCTCACATACACGTGTGCATTCTTTCACCCCGATTCTCTCACACATGTGTGCAGTCTTTCACCCCCATTCCCTCACACTCGTGTGCATTCTTTCACCCCATTCTCTCACAGACGTGTGCATTCTTTCACCCCGATTCTCTCACACATGTGTGCATTCTTTCACACCCAGTCTCTCTCACACACGTGTGCATTCTTTCACCCCCAGTCTCTCACACACGTGTGCATTCTTCTACCCCATTCCCTCACACACGTGTGCATTCATTCACCCCGTTCTCTCACACACGTGTGCATTCTTTCACCCCATTCTCTCTCACACGTGTGTATTCTTTCTCCCCTATTCTCTCTCACACTTGAGCATTCTTTCACCCCATTCTCTCACACACGTGTGCATTCTTTCACCCCATTCTCTCACACTTGTGTGCATTCTTTCACCCCGGTACTCTCACACACATGTGTGCATTCATTCACCCCCAGTCTCTCTCACACATGTGTGCATTCTTTCACCCCATTCTCTCACACACAAGTGTGCATTCTTTAACCCCGATTCTCTCACACACGTGTGCATTCTTCCTCCCCTTTCTCTCACACACGTGTGCATTCATTCACCCCATTCTCTCACACATGTGTGCATCCTTTCACCCCATTCTCTCGCACACGTGTGCATTCATTCACCCCATTCTCTCACACACGTGTGCATTCTTTCACCCCATTCTCTCTCACACGTGTGTATTCTTTCTCCCCGATTCTCTCACACACGTGTGCATTATTTCACCCTCATTCTCTCACACTCTTGTGCATTCTTTCACCCCCATTCTCCCACACACGTGTGCATTCTTTCACCCCATTTCTCACACACGTGTGCATTCTTTCACCCCCAGTCTCTCTCACACATGTGTGCATTCTTTTACCCCCATTCCCTCACACACGTGTGCATTTTTTCACCCCATTCTCTCACACACTTGTGTGCATTCTTTCACCCCGGTACTCTCACACACATGTGTGCATTCATTCACCCCCAGTCTCTCTCACACATGTGTGCATTCTTTCACCCCATTCTCTCACACACAAGTGTGCATTCTTTAACCCCGATTCTCTCACACACGTGTGCATTCTTCCTCCCCATTCTCTCACACACGTGTGCATTCATTCACCCCATTCTCGCACACATGTGTGCATTCTTTCACCCCTTTCTCTCTCACACACGTGTGCATTCTTTCACCCCGATTCTCTCACACATGTGTGCATTCTTTCACCCCTTTCTCTCTCACACACGTGTGCATTCTTTCACGCCGATTCTCTCAGACACTTGTGCATTCGTTCACCCCCATTCCCACACACACGTGTGCATTCTTTCACCCCCATTCTCTCACACATGTGTGCATTCTTTCACCCCCATTCTCTCAGACATGTGTGCATTCTTTCACCCCCATTCCCTCACACTCGTGTGCATTCTTTCACCCCATTCTCTCACAGACGTGTGCATTCTTTCACCCCGATTCTCTCACACATGTGTGCATTCTTTCACCCCCAGTTCTCTCACACACGTGTGCATTCTTTCACCCCCAGTCTCTCACACACGTGTGCATTCTTTTACCCCATTCTCTCACACACGTGTGCATTCTTTTACCCCATTCCCTCACACACGTGTGCATTCATTCACCCCATTCTCTCACACACGTGTGCATTCTTTCACCCCATTCTCTCTCACACGTGTGTATTCTTTCTCCCCTATTCTCTCTCACACTTGAGCATTCTTTCACCCCATTCTCTCACACACGTGTGCATTCTTTCACCCCATTCTCTCACACTTGTGTGCATTCTTTCACCCCGGTACTCTCACACACATGTGTGCATTCATTCACCCCCAGTCTCTCTCACACATGTGTGCATTCTTTCACCCCATTCTCTCACACACAAGTGTGCATTCTTTAACCCCGATTCTCTCACACACGTGTGCATTCTTCCTCCCCATTCTCTCACACACGTGTGCATTCATTCACCCCATTCTCTCACACATGTGTGCATCCTTTCACCCCATTCTCTCGCACACGTGTGCATTCATTCACCCCATTCTCTCACACACGTGTGCATTCTTTCACCCCATTCTCTCTCACACGTGTGTATTCTTTCTCCCCGATTCTCTCACACACGTGTGCATTATTTCACCCTCATTCTCTCACACTCTTGTGCATTCTTTCACCCCCATTCTCCCACACACGTGTGCATTCTTTCACCCCATTTCTCACACACGTGTGCATTCTTTCACCCCCAGTCTCTCTCACACATGTGTGCATTCTTTTACCCCCATTCCCTCACACACGTGTGCATTTTTTCACCCCATTCTCTCACACACTTGTGTGCATTCTTTCACCCCATTCTCTCACACGCATGTGTGCATTCTTTCACCCCCATTCTCGCACACATGTGTGCATTCTATCTTCCCCATTCTCTCACATACACGTGTGCATTCTTTCACCCCCATTCTCTCACACATGTGTGCAGTCTTTCACCCCCAGTCTCTCTCACACACGTGTGCATTCTTTCACCCCCTGTCTCTCTCACACACGTGTGCATTCTTTCACCCCGATTCTCTCACACATGTGTGCATTCTTTCACCCCTTTCTCTCTCACACACGTGTGCATTCTTTCACGCCGATTCTCTCAGACACTTGTGCATTCGTTCACCCCCATTCCCACACACACGTGTGCATTCTTTCACCCCCATTCTCTCACACATGTGTGCATTCTTTCAACCCCATTCTCTCAGACATGTGTGCATTCTTTCACCCCCATTCCCTCACACTCGTGTGCATTCTTTCACCCCATTCTCTCACACACCTGTGCATTCTTTCACCCCCTATCCTTCTCACACAACTGAGCATTATTTTACCCCCATTCTCTCACACACGTGTGCATTCTTTTAACCCATTCCCTCACACACTTGTGCATTCATTCACCCCATTCTCTCACACACGTGTGCATTCTTTCACCCCATTCTCTCACACACGTGTGCATTCTTTCACCCCCATTCTCTCTCACACGTGAGCATTCTTTCACGAAAATTCTCTCACTCAGTTGTGCATTCTTTCACCCCATTCCCTCACACACGTGTGCATTCATTCACCCCCAGTCTCTCTCACACATGCGTGCATTCTTTCCCCCGCATTCTCTCACACACGTGTGCATTCTTTCACCCCGATTCTCTCACACATGTGTGCAATCTTTCACCCATTTCTCTCTCACACACGTGTGCATTCTTTCAACCCGATTCTCTCACACACTTGTGCATTCTTTCACCCCCATTCCCACACACACGTGTGCATTCTTTCACCCCCATTCTCTCACACATGTGTGCATTCTTTCATCCCCATTCTCTCTCACACACGTGTGCATTCTTTCACCCCATCCTCTCACACACCTGTGCATTCTTTCACCCCCAGTCTCTCTCACACACGTGTGCATTCTTTCACCCCCATTCTCTCACACATGTGTGCATTCTTTCATCCCCATTCTCTCACACACACGTGTGCATTCTTTCACCCCGATTCTCTCAAAGACGTGTGCATTCTTTCACCCCGATTCTCTCACACAGGTGTGCATTCTTTCACCCCCAGTCTCTCTCACACACGTGTGCATTCATTCACCCCCAGTCTCTCACTCACGTGTGCATTCTTTTTCCCCATTCTCTCACACACGTGTGCATTCTTTTACCCCATTCCCTCACAAACGTGTGCATTCTTTCACCCGATTCTCTCACACATGTGTGCATTCTTTCACCCCGATTCTCTCACACACTTGTGCATTCTTTCACCCCCATTCCCTCACACACGTGTGCATTCTTTCACCCCCATTCTCTCACACATGTGTGCATTCTTTCATCCCCATTCTCTCACACACACGTGTGCATTCTTTCACCCCCATCCTCTCACACACCTGTGCATTCTTTCACCCCCTGTCTCTCTCACACACGTGTGCATTCTTTCACCCCCATTCTCTCACACATGTGTGCATTCTTTCACCCCCATCCTCTCACACACCTGTGCATTCTTTCACCCCCTGTCTCTCTCACACACGTGTGCATTATTTTACCCCCATTCTCTCACACACGTGTGCAATCTTTTACCCCATTCCCTCACACACGTGTGCATTCTTTCACCCCATTCTCTCTCACACGTGTATATTCTTTCACCCCATTCTCTCTCACACGTGTGTATTCTTTCTCCCCGATTCTCTCTCACACTTGTGCATTCTTTCACCCCCATTCTCTCACACATGTGTGCATTCTTTCATCCCCATTCTCTCACACACACGTGTGCATTCTTTCACCCCGATTCTCTCACAGACGTGTGCATTCTTTCACCCCGATTCTCTCACACATGTGTGCATTCTTTCACCCCCAGTATCTCTCACACACGTGTGCATTCTTTCACCCCCAGTCTCTCACTCACGTGTGCATTCTTTTACCCCATTCTCTCACACACGTGTGCATTCTTTTACCCCATTCCCTCACAAACGTGTGCATTCTTTCACCCCGATTCTCTCACACACTTGTGCATTCTTTCACCCCCATTCCCTCACACACGTGTGCATTCTTTCACCCCCATTCTCTCACACATGTGTGCATTCTTTCATCCCCATTCTCTCACACACACGTGTGCATTCTTTCACCCCCATCCTCACACACCTGTGCATTCTTTCACCCCCTGTCTCTCTCACACACGTGTGCATTCTTTCACCCCCATTCTCTCACACATGTGTGCATTTTTTCATCCCCATTCTCTCACACACACGTGTGCATTCTTTCACCCCGATTCTCTCACAGACGTGTGCATTCTTTCACCCCGATTCTCTCACACAGGTGTGCATTCTTTCACCCCCAGTCTCTCTCACACACGTGTGCATTCATTCACCCCCAGTCTCTCACTCACGTGTGCATTCTTTTTCCCCATTCTCTCACACACGTGTGCATTCTTTTACCCCATTCCCTCACAAACGTGTGCATTCTTTCACCCGATTCTCTCACACATGTGTGCATTCTTTCACCCCGATTCTCTCACACACTTGTGCATTCTTTCACCCCCATTCCCTCACACACGTGTGCATTCTTTCACCCCCATTCTCTCACACATGTGTGCATTCTTTCATCCCCATTCTCTCACACACACGTGTGCATTCTTTCACCCCCATCCTCTCACACACCTGTGCATTCTTTCACCCCCTGTCTCTCTCACACACGTGTGCATTCTTTCACACCCATTCTCTCACACATGTGTGCATTCTTTCACCCCCATCCTCTCACACACCTGTGCATTCTTTCACCCCCTGTCTCTCTCACACACGTGTGCATTATTTTAACCCCATTCTCTCACACACGTGTGCAATCTTTTACCCCATTCCCTCACACACGTGTGCATTCTTTCACCCCATTCTCTCTCACACGTGTATATTCTTTCACCCCATTCTCTCTCACACGTGTGTATTCTTTCTCCCCGATTCTCTCTCACACTTGTGCATTCTTTCACCCCCATTCTCTCACACATGTGTGCATTCTTTCATCCCCATTCTCTCACACACACGTGTGCATTCTTTCACCCTGATTCTCTCACAGACGTGTGCATTCTTTCACCCCGATTCTCTCACACATGTTTGCATTCTTTCACCCCCAGTATCTCTCACACACGTGTGCATTCTTTCACCCCCAGTCTCTCACTCACGTGTGCATTCTTTTACCCCATTCTCTCACACACGTGTGCATTCTTTTACCCCATTCCCTCACAAACGTGTGCATTCTTTCACCCGAGTCTCTCACACATGTGTGCATTCTTTCACCCCGATTCTCTCACACACTTGTGCATTCTTTCACCCCCATTCCCTCACACACGTGTGCATTCTTTCACCCCCATTCTCTCACACATGTGTGCATTCTTTCATCCCCATTCTCTCACACACACGTGTGCATTCTTTCACCCCCATCCTCTCACACACCTGTGCATTCTTTCACCCCCTGTCTCTCTCACACACGTGTGCATTCTTTCACCCCCATTCTCTCACACATGTGTGCATTCTTTCATCCCCATTCTCTCACACACACGTTTGCATTCTTTCACCCCGATTCTCTCACAGACGTGTGCACTCTTTCACCCCGATTCCCTCACACATGTGTGCATTCTTTCACCCCCAGTCTCTCTCACACACGTGTGCATTCTTTCACCCCGATTCTATCACAGACGTGTGCATTCTTTCACCCCGATTCTCTCACACAGGTGTGCATTCTTTCACCCCCAGTCTCTCTCACACACGTGTGCATTCATTCACCCCCAGTCTCTCACTCACGTGTGCATTCTTTTTCCCCATTCTCTCACACACGTGTGCATTCTTTTACCCCATTCCCTCACAAACGTGTGCATTCTTTCACCCGATGCTCTCACACATGTGTGCATTCTTTCACCCCGATTCTCTCACACACTTGTGCATTCTTTCACCCCCATTCCCTCACACACGTGTGCATTCTTTCACCCCCATTCTCTCACACATGTGTGCATTCTTTCATCCCCATTCTCTCACACACACGTGTGCATTCTTTCACCCCCATCCTCTCACACACCTGTGCATTCTTTCACCCCCTGTCTCTCTCACACACGTGTGCATTCTTTCACCCCCATTCTCTCACACATGTGTGCATTCTTTCACCCCCATCCTCTCACACACCTGTGCATTCTTTCACCCCCTGTCTCTCTCACACACGTGTGCATTATTTTACCCCCATTCTCTCACACACGTGTGCAATCTTTTACCCCATTCCCTCACACACGTGTGCATTCTTTCACCCCATTCTCTCTCACACGTGTATATTCTTTCACCCCATTCTCTCTCACACGTGTGTATTCTTTCTCCCCGATTCTTTCTCACACTTGTGCATTCTTTCACCCCCATTCTCTCACACATGTGTGCATTCTTTCATCCCCATTCTCTCACACACACGTGTGCATTCTTTCACCCCGATTCTCTCACAGACGTGTGCATTCTTTCACCCCGATTCTCTCACACATGTGTGCATTCTTTCACCCCCAGTATCTCTCACACACGTGTGCATTCTTTCACCCCCAGTCTCTCACTCACGTGTGCATTCTTTTACCCCATTCTCTCACACACGTGTGCATTCTTTTACCCCATTCCCTCACAAACGTGTGCATTCTTTCACCCGATTCTCTCACACATGTGTGCATTCTTTCACCCCGATTCTCTCACACACTTGTGCATTCTTTTACCCCCATTCCCTCACACACGTGTGCATTCTTTCACCCCCATTCTCTCACACATGTGTGCATTCTTTCATCCCCATTCTCTCACTCACACGTGTGCATTCTTTCACCCCCATCCTCTCACACACCTGTGCATTCTTTCACCCCCTGTCTCTCTCACACACGTGTGCATTCTTTCACCCCCATTCTCTCACACATGTGTGCATTCTTTCATCCCCATTCTCTCACACACACGTGTGCATTCTTTCACCCCGATTCTCTCACAGACGTGTGCACTCTTTCACCCCGATTCCCTCACACATGTGTGCATTCTTTCACCCCCAGTCTCTCTCACACACGTGTGCATTCTTTCACCCCCAGTCTCTCACACACGTGTGAATTCTTTTACCCCCATTCTCTCACACACGTGTGCATTCTTTTACCCCATTCCCTCACACACGTGTGCATTCATTCACCCCATTCTCTCACACACGTGTGCATTCTTTCACCCCGTTCTCTCACACACGTGTGCATTCTTTCACCCCGATTCTCTTCACACTTGTGCATTCTTCCTCCCCATTCTCTCACACACGTATGCATTCATTCACCCCATTCTCTCACACATGTGTGCTTTCTTTCACCCCATTCTCTCACACACGTGTGCATTCTTTCACCCCCATTCCCTCACACACGTGTGCATTCTTTCACCCCCATTCTCGCACACATGTGTGCATTCTTTCATCCCCATTCTCTCACTCACACGTGTGCATTCTTTCACCCCGATTCTCTCACACATGTGTGCAGTCTTTCACCCCCGTCTCACTCACACACGTGTGCATTCTTTCACCCCCTTTCTCTCTCACACACGTGTGCATTCACCCCGATTCTATCACACACGTGTGCATTCTTTCACCCCCATTCTCTCAGACATGTGTGCATTCTTTCACCCCCATTCCCTCACACTCGTGTTCATTCTTTCACCCCCAGTCTCTCTCACACATGCGTGCATTCTTTCCCCCGCATTCTCTCACACACGTGTGCATTCTTTCACCCCGATTCTCTCACAGACGTGTGCATTCTTTCACCCCGATTCTCTCACACATGTGTGCATTCTTTCACCCCCAGTCTCTCTCACACACTTGTGCATTCTTTCACCCCCAGTCTCTCACACACGTGTGCATTCTTTTACCCCCATTCTCTCACACACGTGTGCATTCTTTTACCCCATTCCCTCACACACGTGTGCATTCATTCACCCCATTCTCTCGCACACGTGTGCATTCTTTCACCCCATTCTCTCTCACACCTGTGTATTCTTTCTCCCCTATTCTCTCTCACACTTGAGCATTCTTTCACCCCATTCTCTCACACACGTGTGCATTCTTTCACCCCATTCTCTCACACTTGTGTGCATTCTTTCACCCCGGTACTCTCACACACACGTGTGCATTCTTTCACCCCCAGTCTCTCTCACACATGTGTGCATTCTTTCACCCCATTCTCTCACACACAAGTGTGCATTCTTTAACCCCGATTCTCTCACACACGTGTGCATTCTTCCTCCCCATTCTCTCACACACGTGTGCATTCATTCACCCCATTCTCTCACACATGTGTGCATCCTTTCACCCCATTCTCTCACACTCGTGTGCATTCTTTCACCCCCATTCTCTCACACACGTGTGCATTCTTTCACCCCATTCTCTCTCACACGTGTGCATTCTTTCACAAAAATTCTCTCACTCAGGTGTGCATTCTTTCACCCCCATTCTCTCAGACATGTGTGCATTCTTTCACCCCCATTCCCTCACACACGTGTGCATTCTTTCATCCCCATTCTCTCACTCACACGTGTGCATTCTTTCACCCCGATTCTCTCACACATGTGTGCAGTCTTTCACCCCCGTCTCTCTCACACACGTGTGCATTCTTTCACCCCCTTTCTCTCTCACACACGTGTGCACTCACCCCGATTCTATCACACACGTGTGCATTCTTTCACCCCCATTTTCTCAGACATGTGTGCATTCTTTCACCCCCATTCCCTCACACTCGTGTGCATTCTTTCACCCCATTCTCTCACACACCTGTGCATTCTTTCACCCCCTGTCCTTCTCACACAAGTGTGCATTATTTTACCCCCATTCTCTCACACACGTGTGCAATCTTTTACCCCATTCCCTCACACACGTGTGCATTCATTCACCCCATTCTCTCACACACGTGTGCATTCTTTCACCCCATTCTCTCACACACGTGTGCATTCTTTCACCCCCATTCTCTCACACACGTGTGCATTCTTTCCCCCATTCTCTCTCACACGTGTGCATTCTTTCACGAAAATTCTCTCACAGTTGTGCATTCTTTCACCCCATTCCCTCATACACGTGTGCATTCATTCACCCCCAGTCTCTCTCACACATGCGTGCATTCTTTCCCCCGCATTCTCTCACACACGTGTGCATTCTTTCACCCCGATTCTCTCACACATATGTGCATTCTTTCACCCCCAGTCTCTCTCACACACGTGTGCATTCTTTCACCCCCAGTCTCTCACACACGTGTGCATTCTTTTACCCCATACTCTCACACACGTGTGCATTCTTTTACCCCATTCCCTCACACACGTGTGCATTCATTCACCCCATTCTCTCACACACGTGTGCATTCTTTCACCCCATTCTCTCTCACACTTGTGTATTCTTTCTCCCCTATTCTCTCTCACACTTGAGCAATCTTTCACCCCATTCTCTCACACACGTGTGCATTCTTTCACCCCATTCTCTCACACTTGTGTGCATTCTTTCACCCCGGTACTCTCACACACACGTGTGCATTCTTTCACCCCCAGTCTCTCTCACACATGTGTGCATTCTTTCACCCCATTCTCTCACACACAAGTGTGCATTCTTTAACCCCGATTCTCTCACACACGTGTGCATTCTTCCTCCCCATTCTCTCACACACGTGTGCATTCATTCACCCCATTCTCTCACACATGTGTGCATCCTTTCACCCCATTCTCTCGCACACGTGTGCATTCTTTCACCCCATTCTCTCTCACACGTGTGCATTCTTTCACAAAAATTCTCTCACTCAGGTGTGCATTCTTTCACCCCATTCCCTCACACACGTGTGCATTCTTTCACCCCCAGTCTCTCTCAGACATGTGAGCATTCTTTTACCCCCATTCCCTCACACACGTGTGCATTCTTTCACCCCATTCTCTCACACACTTGTGTGCATACTTTCACCCCATTCTCTCACACGCATGTGTGCATTCGTTCACCCCCATTCTCGCACACATGTGTGCATTCTTTCATCCCCATTCTCTCACACACACACGTGTGCATTCTTTCACCCCCATTCTCTCAGACATGTGTGCATTCTTTCATCCCCATTCTCTCACTCACACGTGTGCATTCTTTCACCCCGATTCTCTCACACATGTGTGCAGTCTTTCACCCCCGTCTCTCTCACACACGTGTGCATTCTTTCACCGCCTTTCTCTCTCACACACGTGTGCATTCTTTCACCCCGATTCTATCACACACGTGTGCATTCTTTCACCCCCATTCTCTCAGACATGTGTGCATTCTTTCACCCCCATTCCCTCACACTCGTGTGCATTCTTTCACCCCATTCTCTCACACACCTGTGCATTCTTTCACCCCCTGTCCTTCTCACACAAGTGTGCATTATTTTACCCCCATTCTCTCACACACGTGTGCAATCTTTTACCCCATTCCCTCACACACGTGTGCATTCATTCACCCCATTCTCTCACACACGTGTGCATTCTTTCACCCCATTCTCTCACACACGTGTGCATTCTTTCACCCCCATTCTCTCACACACGTGTGCATTCTTTCCCCCATTCTCTCTCACACGTGTGCATTCTTTCACGAAAATTCTCTCACAGTTGTGCATTCTTTCACCCCATTCCCTCATACACGTGTGCATTCATTCACCCCCAGTCTCTCTCACACATGCGTGCATTCTTTCCCCCGCATTCTCTCACACACGTGTGCATTCTTTCACCCCGATTCTCTCACAGACGTGTGCATTCTTTCACCCCGATTCTCTCACACATGTGTGCATTCTTTCACCCCCAGCCTCTCTCACACACGTGTGCATTCTTTCACCCCCAGTCTCTCACACACGTGTGCATTCTTTTACCCCATTCTCTCACACACGTGTGCATTCTTTTACCCCATTCCCTCACACACGTGTGCATTCATTCACCCCATTCTCTCACACACGTGTGCATTCTTTCACCCCATTCTCTCTCACACGTGTGTATTCTTTCTCCCCTATTCTCTCTCACACTTGAGCATTCTTTCACCCCATTCTCTCACACACGTGTGCATTCTTTCACCCCATTCTCTCACACTTGTGTGCATTCTTTCACCCCGGTACTCTCACACACACGTCTGCATTCTTTCACCCTCAGTCTCTCTCACACATGTGTGCATTCTTTCACCCCATTCTCTCACACACAAGTGTGCATTCTTTAACCCCGATTCTCTCACACACGTGTGCATTCTTTCACCCCATTCTCTCACACACTTGTGTGCATACTTTCACCCCATTCTCTCACACGCATGTGTGCATTCTTTCACCCCCATTCTCGCACACATGTGTGCATTCGTTCATCCCCATTCTCTCACACACACACGTGTGCATTCTTTCACCCCCATTCTCTCAGACATGTGTGCATTCTTTCACCCCCATTCCCTCACACACGTGTGCATTCTTTCACCCCCATTCTCGCACACATGTGTGCATTCTTTCATCCCCATTCTCTCACTCACACGTGTGCATTCTTTCACCCCGATTCTCTCACACATGTGTGCAGTCTTTCACCCCCGTCTCTCTCACACACGTGTGCATTCTTTCACCCCCTTTCTCTCTCACACACGTGTGCATTCTTTCACCCCGATTCTATCACACACGTGTGCATTCTTTCACCCCCATTCTCTCAGACATGTGTGCATTCTTTCACCCCCATTCCCTCACACTCGTGTGCATTCTTTCACCCCATTCTCTCACACACCTGTGCATTCTTTCACCCCCTGTCCTTCTCACACAAGTGTGCATTATTTTACCCCCATTCTCTCACACACGTGTGCAATCTTTTACCCCATTCCCTCACACACGTGTGCATTCATTCACCCCATTCTCTCACACACGTGTGCATTCTTTCACCCCATTCTCTCACACACGTGTGCATTCTTTCACCCCCATTCTCTCACACACGTGTGCATTCTTTCCCCCATTCTCTCTCACACGTGTGCATTCTTTCACGAAAATTCTCTCACAGTTGTGCATTCTTTCACCCCATTCCCTCATACACGTGTGCATTCATTCACCCCCAGTCTCTCTCACACATGCGTGCATTCTTTCCCCCGCATTCTCTCACACACGTGTGCATTCTTTCACCCCGATTCTCTCACAGACGTGTGCATTCTTTCACCCCGATTCTCTCACACATGTGTGCATTCTTTCACCCCCAGTCTCTCTCACACACGTGTGCATTCTTTCACCCCCAGTCTCTCACACACGTGTGCATTCTTTTACCCCATTCTCTCACACACGTGTGCATTCTTTTACCCCATTCCCTCACACACGTGTGCATTCATTCACCCCATTCTCTCACACACTTGTGCATTCTTTCACCCCATTCTCTCTCACACGTGTGTATTCTTTCTCCCCTATTCTCTCTCACACTTGAGCATTCTTTCACCCCATTCTCTCACACACGTGTGCATTCTTTCACCCCATTCTCTCACACTTGTGTGCATTCTTTCACCCCATTCTCTCACACACAAGTGTGCATTCTTTAACCCCGATTCTCTCACACACGTGTGCATTCTTCCTCCCCATTCTCTCACACACGTGTGCATTCATTCACCCCATTCTCTCACACACGTGTGCATTCTTTCACCCCATTCTCTCACACTTGTGTGCATTCTTTCACCCCGGTACTCTCACACACACGTGTGCATTCTTTCACCCCCAGTCTCTCTCACACATGTGTGCATTCTTTCACCCCATTCTCTCACACACAAGTGTGCATTCTTTAACCCCGATTCTCTCACACACGTGTGCATTCTTCCTCCCCATTCTCTCACACACGTGTGCATTCATTCACCCCATTCTCTCACACATGTGTGCATCCTTTCACCCCATTCTCTCGCACACGTGTGCATTCTTTCACCCCATTCTCTCTCACACGTGTGCATTCTTTCACAAAAATTCTCTCACTCAGGTGTGCATTCTTTCACCCCATTCCCTCACACACGTGTGCATTCTTTCACCCCCAGTCTCTCTCAGACATGTGTGAATTCTTTTACCCCCATTCCCTCACACACGTGTGCATTCTTTCACCCCATTCTGTCACACACGTGTGCATTCTTTCACCCCCATTCTCGCACACATGTGTGCATTCTTTCATCCCCATTCTCTCACACACACACGTGTGCATTCTTTCACCCCGATTCTCTCACACATGTGTGCAGTCTTTCACCCCCAGTCTCTCTCACACTCGTGTGCATTCTTTTACCCCCATTCTCTCACACACGTGTGCATTCATTCACCCCATCCTCTCTCACACGTGTGTATTCTTTCTCCCCGATTCTCTCACACACGTGTGCATTCTTTCACCCCCATTCTCGCACAGATGTGTTTATTCTTTCATCCCCATTCTCTCACACACACGTGTGCATTCTATCACCCCCATTCTCGCACAGATGTGTTTATACTTTCACCCCATTCTCTCACACGCATGTGTGCATTCTTTCACCCCCATTCTCGCACACATGTGTGCAGTCTTTCACCCCCAGTCTCTCTCACACTCGTGTGCATTCTTTTACCCCCATTCTCTCACACACGTGTGCATACTTTCACCCCATTCTCTCACACGCATGTGTGCATTCTTTCACCCCCATTCCCTCACACACACACGTGTGTATTCTTTCTCCCCGATTCTCTCACACATGTGTGCAGTCTTTCACCCCCAGTCTCTCTCACACTCGTGTGCATTCTTTTACCCCCATTCTCTCACACACGTGTGCATTCATTCACCCCATCCTCTCTCACACGTGTGTATTCTTTCTCCCCGATTCTCTCACACACGTGTGCATTCTTTCACCCCCATTCTCGCACAGATGTGTTTATTCTTTCATCCCCATTCTCTCACACACACGTGTGCATTCTATCACCCCCATTCTCGCACAGATGTGTTTATACTTTCACCCCATTCTCTCACACGCATGTGTGCATTCTTTCACCCCCATTCTCGCACACATGTGTGCAGTCTTTCACCCCCAGTCTCTCTCACACTCGTGTGCATTCTTTTACCCCCATTCTCTCACACACGTGTGCATACTTTCACCCCATTCTCTCACACGCATGTGTGCATTCTTTCACCCCGATTCTCTCACACATGTGTGCAGTCTTTCACCCCCGTCTCTCTCACACACGTGTGCATTCTTTCACCCCCTTTCTCTCTCACACACGTGTGCATTCTTTCACCCCGATTCTATCACACACGTGTGCATTCTTTCACCCCCATTCTCTCAGACATGTGTGCATTCTTTCACCCCCATTCCCTCACACTCGTGTGCATTCTTTCACCCCATTCTCTCACACACCTGTGCATTCTTTCACCCCTGTCCTTCTCACACAAGTGTGCATTATTTTACCCCCATTCTCTCACACACGTGTGCAATCTTTTACCCCATTCCCTCACACACGTGTGCATTCATTCACCCCATTCTCTCACACACGTGTGCATTCTTTCACCCCATTCTCTCACACACGTGTGCATTCTTTCACCCGCATTCTCTCACACACGTGTGCATTCTTTCCCCCATTCTCTCTCACACGTGTGCATTCTTTCACGAAAATTCTCTCACAGTTGTGCATTCTTTCACCCCATTCCCTCACACACGTGTGCATTCATTCACCCCCAGTCTCTCTCACACATGCGTGCATTCTTTCCCCCGCATTCTCTCACACACGTGTGCATTCTTTCACCCCGATTCTCTCACAGACGTGTGCATTCTTTCACCCCGATTCTCTCACACATGTGTGCATTCTTTCACCCCCAGTCTCTCACACACGTGTGCATTCTTTTACCCCATTCTCTCACACACGTGTGCATTCTTTTACCCCATTCCCTCACACACGTGTGCATTCTTTCACCCCGGTACTCTCACACACACGTGTGCATTCTTTCACCCTCAGTCTCTCTCACACATGTGTGCATTCTTTCACCCCGGTACTCTCACACACACGTGTGCATTCTTTCACCCTCAGTCTCTCTCACACATGTGTGCATTCTTTCACCCCATTCTCTCACACACTTGTGTGCATACTTTCACCCCATTCTCTCACACGCATGTGTGCATTCGTTCACCCCCATTCTCGCACACATGTGTGCATTCTTTCATCCCCATTCTCTCACACACACACGTGTGCATTCTTTCACCCCCATTCTCTCAGACATGTGTGCATTCTTTCATCCCCATTCTCTCACTCACACGTGTGCATTCTTTCACCCCGATTCTCTCACACATGTGTGCAGTCTTTCACCCCCGTCTCTCTCACACACGTGTGCATTCTTTCACCGCCTTTCTCTCTCACACACGTGTGCATTCTTTCACCCCGATTCTATCACACACGTGTGCATTCTTTCACCCCCATTCTCTCAGACATGTGTGCATTCTTTCACCCCCATTCCCTCACACTCGTGTGCATTCTTTCACCCCATTCTCTCACACACCTGTGCATTCTTTCACCCCCTGTCCTTCTCACACAAGTGTGCATTATTTTACCCCCATTCTCTCACACACGTGTGCAATCTTTTACCCCATTCCCTCACACACGTGTGCATTCATTCACCCCATTCTCTCACACACGTGTGCATTCTTTCACCCCATTCTCTCACACACGTGTGCATTCTTTCACCCCCATTCTCTCACACACGTGTGCATTCTTTCCCCCATTCTCTCTCACACGTGTGCATTCTTTCACGAAAATTCTCTCACAGTTGTGCATTCTTTCACCCCATTCCCTCATACACGTGTGCATTCATTCACCCCCAGTCTCTCTCACACATGCGTGCATTCTTTCCCCCGCATTCTCTCACACACGTGTGCATTCTTTCACCCCGATTCTCTCACAGACGTGTGCATTCTTTCACCCCGATTCTCTCACACATGTGTGCATTCTTTCACCCCCAGCCTCTCTCACACACGTGTGCATTCTTTCACCCCCAGTCTCTCACACACGTGTGCATTCTTTTACCCCATTCTCTCACACACGTGTGCATTCTTTTACCCCATTCCCTCACACACGTGTGCATTCATTCACCCCATTCTCTCACACACGTGTGCATTCTTTCACCCCATTCTCTCTCACACGTGTGTATTCTTTCTCCCCTATTCTCTCTCACACTTGAGAATTCTTTCACCCCATTCTCTCACACACGTGTGCATTCTTTCACCCCATTCTCTCACACTTGTGTGCATTCTTTCACCCCGGTACTCTCACACACACGTCTGCATTCTTTCACCCTCAGTCTCTCTCACACATGTGTGCATTCTTTCACCCCATTCTCTCACACACAAGTGTGCATTCTTTAACCCCGATTCTCTCACACACGTGTGCATTCTTTCACCCCATTCTCTCACACACTTGTGTGCATACTTTCACCCCATTCTCTCACACGCATGTGTGCATTCTTTCACCCCCATTCTCGCACACATGTGTGCATTCTTTCATCCCCATTCTCTCACACACACACGTGTGCATTCTTTCACCCCCATTCTCTCAGACATGTGTGCATTCTTTCACCCCCATTCCCTCACACACGTGTGCATTCTTTCACCCCCATTCTCGCACACATGTGTGCATTCTTTCATCCCCATTCTCTCACTCACACGTGTGCATTCTTTCACCCCGATTCTCTCACACATGTGTGCAGTCTTTCACCCCCGTCTCTCTCACACACGTGTGCATTCTTTCACCCCCTTTCTCTCTCACACACGTGTGCATTCTTTCACCCCGATTCTATCACACACGTGTGCATTCTTTCACCCCCATTCTCTCAGACATGTGTGCATTCTTTCACCCCCATTCCCTCACACTCGTGTGCATTCTTTCACCCCATTCTCTCACACACCTGTGCATTCTTTCACCCCCTGTCCTTCTCACACAAGTGTGCATTATTTTACCCCCATTCTCTCACACACGTGTGCAATCTTTTACCCCATTCCCTCACACACGTGTGCATTCATTCACCCCATTCTCTCACACACGTGTGCATTCTTTCACCCCATTCTCTCACACACGTGTGCATTCTTTCACCCCATTCTCTCACACACGTGTGCATTCTTTCCCCCATTCTCTCTCACACGTGTGCATTCTTTCACGAAAATTCTCTCACAGTTGTGCATTCTTTCACCCCATTCCCTCATACACGTGTGCATTCATTCACCCCCAGTCTCTCTCACACATGCGTGCATTCTTTCCCCCGCATTCTCTCACACACGTGTGCATTCTTTCACCCCGATTCTCTCACAGACGTGTGCATTCTTTCACCCCGATTCTCTCACACATGTGTGCATTCTTTCACCCCCAGTCTCTCTCACACACGTGTGCATTCTTTCACCCCCAGTCTCTCACACACGTGTGCATTCTTTTACCCCATTCTCTCACACACGTGTGCATTCTTTTACCCCATTCCCTCACACACGTGTGCATTCATTCACCCCATTCTCTCACACACGTGTGCATTCTTTCACCCCATTCTCTCTCACACGTGTGTATTCTTTCTCCCCTATTCTCTCTCACACTTGAGCATTCTTTCACCCCATTCTCTCACACACGTGTGCATTCTTTCACCCCATTCTCTCACACTTGTGTGCATTCTTTCACCCCATTCTCTCACACACAAGTGTGCATTCTTTAACCCCGATTCTCTCACACACGTGTGCATTCTTCCTCCCCATTCTCTCACACACGTGTGCATTCATTCACCCCATTCTCTCACACACGTGTGCATTCTTTCACCCCATTCTCTCACACTTGTGTGCATTCTTTCACCCCGGTACTCTCACACACACGTGTGCATTCTTTCACCCCCAGTCTCTCTCACACATGTGTGCATTCTTTCACCCCATTCTCTCACACACAAGTGTGCATTCTTTAACCCCGATTCTCTCACACACGTGTGCATTCTTCCTCCCCATTCTCTCACACACGTGTGCATTCATTCACCCCATTCTCTCACACATGTGTGCATCCTTTCACCCCATTCTCTCGCACACGTGTGCATTCTTTCACCCCATTCTCTCTCACACGTGTGCATTCTTTCACAAAAATTCTCTCACTCAGGTGTGCATTCTTTCACCCCATTCCCTCACACACGTGTGCATTCTTTCACCCCCAGTCTCTCTCAGACATGTGTGAATTCTTTTACCCCCATTCCCTCACACACGTGTGCATTCTTTCACCCCATTCTGTCACACACGTGTGCATTCTTTCACCCCCATTCTCGCACACATGTGTGCATTCTTTCATCCCCATTCTCTCACACACACACGTGTGCATTCTTTCACCCCGATTCTCTCACACATGTGTGCAGTCTTTCACCCCCAGTCTCTCTCACACTCGTGTGCATTCTTTTACCCCCATTCTCTCACACACGTGTGCATTCATTCACCCCATCCTCTCTCACACGTGTGTATTCTTTCTCCCCGATTCTCTCACACACGTGTGCATTCTATCACCCCCATTCTCGCACAGATGTGTTTATACTTTCACCCCATTCTCTCACACGCATGTGTGCATTCTTTCACCCCCATTCTCGCACACATGTGTGCAGTCTTTCACCCCCAGTCTCTCTCACACTCGTGTGCATTCTTTTACCCCCATTCTCTCACACACGTGTGCATACTTTCACCCCATTCTCTCACACGCATGTGTGCATTCTTTCACCCCCATTCCCTCACACACACACGTGTGTATTCTTTCTCCCCATCCTCTCTCACACGTGTGTATTCTTTCTCCCCGATTCTCTCATACACGTGTGCATTCTTTCACCCCCATTCTCGCACAGATGTGTTTATTCTTTCATCCCCATTCTCTCACACACACGTGTGCATTCTATCACCCCCATTCTCGCACAGATGTGTTTATACTTTCACCCCATTCTCTCACACGCATGTGTGCATTCTTTCACCCCCATTCTCGCACACATGTGTGCAGTCTTTCACCCCCAGTCTCTCTCACACTCGTGTGCATTCTTTTACCCCCATTCTCTCACACACGTGTGCATACTTTCACCCCATTCTCTCACACGCATGTGTGCATTCTTTCACCCCCATTCCCTCACACACACACGTGTGTATTCTTTCTCCCCGATTCTCTCACACACGTGTGCATTCTTTCACCCCCATTCTCGCACACATGTGTGCATTCTTTCATCCCCATTCTCTCACACACACACGTGTGCATTCTTTCACCCCCATTCTCTCAGACATGTGTGCATTCTTTCACCCCCATTCCCTCACACACGTGTGCATTCTTTCACCCCCATTCTCGCACACATGTGTGCATTCTTTCATCCCCATTCTGTCACTCACACGTGTGCATTCTTTCACCCCGATTCTCTCACACATGTGTGCAGTCTTTCACCCCCGTCTCTCTCACACACGTGTGCATTCTTTCACCCCCTTTCTCTCTCACACACGTGTGCATTCTTTCACCCCGATTCTATCACACACGTGTGCATTCTTTCACCCCCATTCTCTCAGACATGTGTGCATTCTTTCACCCCCATTCCCTCACACTCGTGTGCATTCTTTCACCCCATTCTCTCACACACCTGTGCATTCTTTCACCCCTGTCCTTCTCACACAAGTGTGCATTATTTTACCCCCATTCTCTCACACACGTGTGCAATCTTTTACCCCATTCCCTCACACACGTGTGCATTCATTCACCCCATTCTCTCACACACGTGTGCATTCTTTCACCCCATTCTCTCACACACGTGTGCATTCTTTCACCCGCATTCTCTCACACACGTGTGCATTCTTTCCCCCATTCTCTCTCACACGTGTGCATTCTTTCACGAAAATTCTCTCACAGTTGTGCATTCTTTCACCCCATTCCCTCACACACGTGTGCATTCATTCACCCCCAGTCTCTCTCACACATGCGTGCATTCTTTCCCCCGCATTCTCTCACACACGTGTGCATTCTTTCACCCCGATTCTCTCACAGACGTGTGCATTCTTTCACCCCGATTCTCTCACACATGTGTGCATTCTTTCACCCCCAGTCTCTCTCACACACGTGTGCATTCTTTCACCCCCAGTCTCTCACACACGTGTGCATTCTTTTACCCCATTCTCTCACACACGTGTGCATTCTTTTACCCCATTCCCTCACACACGTGTGCATTCATTCACCCCATTCTCTCACACACGTGTGCATTCTTTCACCCCATTCTCTCTCACACGTGTGTATTCTTTCTCCCCTATTCTCTCTCACACTTGAGCATTCTTTCACCCCATTCTCTCACACACGTGTGCATTCTTTCACCCCATTCTCTCACACTTGTGTGCATTCTTTCACCCCGGTACTCTCACACACACGTGTGCATTCTTTCACCCTCAGTCTCTCTCACACATGTGTGCATTCTTTCACCCCGGTACTCTCACACACACGTGTGCATTCTTTCACCCTCAGTCTCTCTCACACATGTGTGCATTCTTTCACCCCATTCTCTCACACACAAGTGTGCATTCTTTAACCCCGATTCTCTCACACACGTGTGCATTCTTCCTCCCCATTCTCTCACACACGTGTGCATTCATTCACCCCATTCTCTCACACATGTGTGCATCCTTTCACCCCATTCTCTCGCACACGTGTGCATTCTTTCACCCCTATTCTCTCTCACACTTGAGCATTCTTTCACCCCATTCTCTCACACGTGTGCATTCTTTCACCCCATTCTCTCACACACAAGTGTGCATTCTTTAACCCCGATTCTCTCACACACGTGTGCATTCTTCCTCCCCATTCTCTCACACACGTGTTGCATTCATTCACCCCATTCTCTCACACATGTGTGCATCCTTTCACCCCATTCTCTCGCACACGTGTGCATTCTTTCACCCCATTCTCTCACACTCGTGTGCATTCTTTCACCCCATTCCCTCACACACGTGTGCATTCTTTCACCCCCAGTCTCTCTCAGACATGTGTGAATTCTTTTACCCCCATTCCCTCACACACGTGTGCATTCTTTCACCCCGATTCTCACACTCAGTTGTGCATTCTTTCACCCCATACTCTCACACACATGTGCGTTCTTTCACCCGATTCTCTCACACTACGTCTGCATTTTTCACCCCATTCTCTCACACACGTGTGCATTTTTTCACCCCATTCTCTCACACTCGTGTGCATTCTTTCACCCCCATTCTCTCACACATGTGTGCATTCTTTCATCCCCATTCTCTCACACAAACGTGTGCATTCTTTCACCCCGATTCTCTCACACACGTGTGCATTCTTTCACCCCGATTTTCTCACACATGTGTGCATTCTTTCACCACCTGTCTCTCTCACACACGTGTGCATTCTTTCACCCCCTGTCTCTCCGACACACGTGTGCTTTCTTTTACCCCCATTCTCTAACACACGTGTGCATTCTTTTAACCCCATTCCCTCACACACGTGTGCATTCATTCACCCCATTCTCTCACACACGTGTGCATTCTTTCACCCCATTCTCTCTCACACGTGTGTATTCTTTCTCCCCGATTCTCTCACACACGTGTGCATTCCTTTCACCCCGATTCTCTCACACACGTGTGCATTATTTCACCCTCATTCTCTCACACTCTTGTGCATTCTTTCACCCCCATTCTCTCACACACGTGTGCATTCTTTCACCCCCATTCTCTCACACACGTGTCCATTCTTTCACCCCCAGTCTGTCTCACACACGTGTGCATTCTTTCACCCCCAGTCTCTCTGACACACGTGTGCATTATTTTACCCCCATTCTCTCACACACGTGTGCATTCTTTTACCCCATTCCCTCACACACGTGTGCATTCTTCCACCCCGATTCTCTCACACACGTGTGCATTCTTTCCCCCCATTCTCCCACACACGTGTGCATTCTTTCAACCCCAGTCTCTCTCACACACGTGTGCATTCTTTCACCCCGATTCTCTCACACATGTGTGCATTCTTTCACCCCTTTCTCTCACACACGTGTGCATTCTTTCACCCCCATTCTCTCACACACATGTGCATTCTTTCACCCCGATTCTCTCACTCAGTTGTGCACTCTTTCACCCCCATACTCTCACACACATGTGCGTTCGTTCACCCCGATTCTCTCACACACGTCTGCATTTTTCACCCCCATTCTCTCACACACGTGTGCATTTTTCACCCCATTCTCTCACACTCGTGTGCATTCTTTCAGCCCCATTCTCTCACACATGTGTGCATTCTATCATCCCCATTCTCTCACACAAACGTGTGCATTCTTTCACCCCGATTCTCTCACACACGTGTGCCATTCTTTCACCCCGATTCTCTCACACATGTGTGCATTCTTTTCACCCCCTGTCTCTCTCACACACGTGTGCATTCTTTCACCCCCTGTCTCTCCGGACACACGTGTGCTTTCTTTTACCCCCATTCTCTCACACACGTGTGCATTCTTTTACCCCATTCCCTCACACACGTGTGCATTCATTCACCCCATTCTCTCACACACGTGTGCATTCTTTCACCCCATTCTCTCACACACGTGTGCATTCTTTCACCCCATTTCTCTCACACACGTGTGCATTCTTTCACCCCATTCTCTCTCACACGTGTGTATTCTTTCATCCCGATTCTCTCACACACGTGTGCATTCTTTCACCCTCATTCTCTCACACATGTGTGCATTCTTTCATCCCCATTCTCTCACACACACGTGTGCATTCTTTCACCCCATTCTCTCACACTTGTGTGCATTCTTTCACCCCGATACTCTCACACACACGTGTGCATTCTTTCACCCCCAGTCTCTCTCACACATGTGTGCATTCTTTCACCCCTTTCTCTCACACTTGTGTGCATTCTTTCACCCCATTCTCTCACACACGTGTGCATTCTTTCACCCCATTCACTCTCACACGTGTGCATTCTTTCACGAAAATTCTCTCACTCACGTGTGCATTCTTTCAACCCCTTCCCTCACACACGTGTGCATTCTTTCACACCCAAGTCTCTCTCACACATGCGTGCATTCTTTCTCCCCATTCTCTCACACACGTGTGCTTTCTTTCAACCCGAGTCTCTCTCACACACGTGTGCATTCTTTCACCCCGATTCACTCACACATGTGTGCATTCTTTCACCCCTTTCTCTCTCACACACGTGTGCATTCTTTCACCCCGATTCTCTCACACACTTGGGCATTCTTTCACCCCCATTCTCTCACACACATGTGCATTCCTTCACCCCGATTCTTCTCACACACGTCTGCATTTTTTCACCCCTATTCTCTCACACACGTGTGCATTTTTTCACCCCATTCTCTCACACATGTGTGTATACTTTCACCCCTTTCTCTCACACACACGTATGCATTATTTCACCCCGATTCTCTCACACACGTCTGCATTTTTTCACCCCTATTCTCTCACACACGTGTGCATTTTTTCACCCCATTCTCTCACACATGTGTGTATACTTTCACCCCATTCTCTCACACATGTGTGCATTCTTTCACCCCTTTCTCTCACACATGTGTGCATTCTTTCACCCCTTTCTCTCTCACACACGTGTGCATTCTTTCACCCCGATTCTCTCACACACGTCTGCATTTTTTCACCCCTATTCTCTCACACACGTGTGCATTTTTTCACCCCATTCTCTCACACATGTGTGTATACTTTCACCCCATTCTCTCACACATGTGTGCATTCTTTCACCCCTTTCTCTAACACACACGTGTGCATTATTTCACCCCATTCCCTCACACACGTGTGAAATCTTTCACCCCCATTCTCTCACAGATGTGTGCATTTTTTCATCCCCATTTTCTCACACACACGTGTGCATTCTTTCACCCCGATTCTCTCACACACGTGTGCATTCTTTCACCCCGATTATCTCACACATGTGTGCATTCTTTCACCCCCAGTCTGTCTCACACACGTGTGCATTCTTTCACCCCAGTCTCTCTGACACACGTGTGCATTATTTTACACCCATTCTCTCACACACGTGTGCATACTTTTACACCATTCCCTCACACACGTGTGCATTCATTCACCCCATTCTCTCACACACGTGTGCATTCTTTCACCACATTCTCTCTCACACGTGTGTATTCTTACTCCCCGATTCTCTCACACACGTGTGCATTCTTTCACCCCTTTCTCTCACACATGTGTGCATTCTTTCACCCCTTTCTCTCTCACACACGTGTGCATTCTTTCACCCCGATTCTCTCACACACTTGTGCATTCTTTCACCCCCATTCTCTCACACACATGTGCATTCCTTCACCCCGATTCTCTCACACACGTCTGCATTTTTTCACCCCATTCTCTCACACATGTGTGTATACTTTCACCCCTTTCTCTCACACACACGTATGCATTATTTCACCCCGATTCTCTCACACACGTCTGCATTTTTTCACCCCTATTCTCTCACACACGTGTGCATTTTTTCACCCCATTCTCTCACACATGTGTGTATACTTTCACCCCATTCTCTCACACATGTGTGCATTCTTTCACCCCTTTCTCTCACACATGTGTGCATTCTTTCACCCCTTTCTCTCTCACACACGTGTGCATTCTTTCACCCCGATTCTCTCACACACGTCTGCATTTTTTCACCCCTATTCTCTCACAC
>NW_026780241.1:0-46376 GCF_030144855.1 Hypanus sabinus | reverse complement strand
GAGGAAGGGGGACGGGGAGGGGAGATCCCACTGGAGGATGGTGGACGGGGAATGGAGATCCCACTGGAGGAAGGGGGATGGGGAGGAGAGATCCCACGGGAGGAAGGGGGACGGGAAGGGGAGACCCCACAGGAGGAAGGGGGACGGGGACGAGAGATCCCACAGGAGGAAGGGGGACGGGGAGGAGAGATCCCACAGGAGGAAGGGGGACGGGAAGGAGAGGCCCCACAGGTGGAAGGGGGACGGGGACGAGAGATCGTACAGGAGGAAGGGGGACGGGGACGAGAGATCGTACAGGAGGAAGGGGGACGAGGACGAGAGACCCCACAGGAGAAAGGGGGAAGGGGCCGAGAGACCCCACAGGAGGAAGGGGGAATGGGAGGAGAGATCCCACAGGTGGAAGGGGGACGGGGAGGAGAGTCCCCACAGGAGGAAGGGGGACGGGGAGGAGAGATCGTACAAGAGGAAGGGGGACGGGGAGGAGAGATCGTACAAAAGGAAGGGGGACGGGGAGGAGAGATCCCACAGGAGGAATGGGATGGGAAGGAGAGATCCCACAGGAGGAATGTGGACGGGGGAGAGATCCCACAGTGAGAAGGGGGAGGGGTCCAGGAGATCCCACAGTGAGACGCGGGAAGGGGCCGAGAGACCCCACAGGAGGAAGGGAGACGGGGACGAGAGACACCACAGGAGGAAGGGGGACGGGGAGGAGAGATCCCACAGGCGGAAGGGGGACGGGGAGGAGATCCCACGGGAGGAAGGGGGACGGGGAGGAGAGATCCCACAGGAGGAATTGGGACCGGGAGCAGAGATCCCACAGCAGGAAGGTGGACGGGGAGGAGATCCCACAGGAGGAAGGGGGACGGGGAGGAGATCCGTCAGGAGGAATGGGGACGGGGAGGAGAGATCCCACAGGAGGAAGGCAGACGGGGAGCAGAGATCCCACAGCAGGAAGGGGGACCGAGAGCAGAGATCCCACAGCAGGAAGGGGGACTGGGAGATCCCATAGGAGGAAGGGGTACGGGGAGGGGAGATCCCACAGGAGGACGGGGGATGGGCAGGGGAGATCCCACAGGAGGAAGGGGTACGGGCAGGGGAGTACCCATAGGAGGAAGGGGGACGGTGAGGGGAGATCCCACAGGATGAAGGGGAAGGGGGAGGTGAGATCCCACAGGAGGAATGGGGACGGGGAGGGGAGATCCCACCGGAGGAAGGGGGACGGGGAGGAGAGATCCCACAGGAGGAAGGGGGACGGGGAGGAGAGATCCCTCAGGAGGAATGGGGACGGGGAAGAGAGACCCCACAGGAGGAAGGGTATCGGGAAGGAGAGACCCCACAGGAGGAAGGGTGACAGGGGAGAGAGACCCCACAGGAGGAAGGGTGACGGGGAGGGGAGATCCCACAGGAGGAAGGGGGACGGGCAGGGGAGATCCCACAGGAGGAAGGGGGACGGGGAGGGGAGATCCCACAGGAGGAAGGGGGAAGGGGAGGAGAGACCCCACAGGAGGAAGGTGGACGGGGAAGAGAGACCCCACAGGAGGACGGGGGACGGGGAAGAGAGACCCCACAGGAGGACGGTGGACGGGGAGGAGAGACCCCACAGGAGGAAGGGGGACGGGGAGGAGAGATCCCACAGGAGGAAGGGGGATGGGAACGAGCGATCACTCAGGTGGAAGGGTGACGGGGACGAGAGATCCCACAGGAGGAATGGGGACGGGTAGGAGAGATCCCACAGGAGGAAGGGGGACGGGGAGGAGAGGCCCCACAGGTGGACGGGGGACGGGGACGAGAGATCGTACAGGAGGAAGGGGGACGGGGACGAGAGACCCCACAGGAGAAAGGTGGAAGGGGCCGAGAGACCCCACAGGAGGAAGGGGGAATGGGAGGAGAGATCCCACAGGTGGAAGGGGGACGGGGGGGAGAGTCCCCACAGGACGAAGGGGGACGGGGAGGTGAGATCGTACAAGAGGAAGGGGGACGGGGAGGAGTGATCGTACAAAAGGAAGGGGACGGGGAGGAGAGATCCCACAGGAGGAATGGGGACGGTGAGGAGAGATCCCACAGGAGGAATGTGGACGGGGGAGAGATCCCACAGTGAGAAGGGGGAGGGGTCCAAGAGATCCCACAGTGAGAAGGGGGAAGGGGCCGAGAGACCCCACAGGGGGAAGGGGGAGTGGGCCAAGAGACCCCACAGGGGGAAGGGGAACGGGGAGGGGAGATCCCACTGGAGGAAGGTGGACGGGGAGTGGAGATCCCACTGGAGGAAGGGGGACGGGAAGGGGAGATCCCACTGGAGGAAGGGGGATGTGGAGGGGAGATCCAACAGGAGGAAGGGGGACGGGGAGGGGAGATCCCACTGGAGGATGGTGGACGGGGAGTGGAGATCCCACTGGAGGAAGGGGGATGGGGAGGAGAGATCCCACGGGAGGAAGGGGGACGGGAAGGGGAGATCCCACTGGAGGAAGGGGGATGTGGAGGGGAGATCCAACAGGAGGAAGGGGGACGGGGAGGGGAGATTCCACAGGAGGAAGTGGGATGGGGAGGAGAGATCCCACAGAAGGAAGGGGGACGGGGCGGAGCGATCCCACAGGAGAAAAGTGGACGGGGGAGAAGAGATCCCACAGGAGGATGGGGGACGGGGACGAGAGAACCCACTTAAGGAAGGGGGACGGGGACGAGAGACCCCACAGGGGGAAGGGGAACGGGGAGGGGAGATCCCACTGGAGGAAGGTGGACGGGGAGTGGAGATCCCACTGGAGGAAGGGGGACGGGAATGGGAGATCCCACTGGAGGAAGGGGGACGGGAAGGGGAGATCCCACTGGAGGAAGGGGGATGTGGAGGGGAGATCCAACAGGAGGAAGGGGGACGGGGAGGGGAGATCCCACTGGAGGATGGTGGACGGGAAGGGGAGATCCCACTGGAGGAAGTGGGATGTGGAGGGGAGATCCAACAGGAGGAAGGGGGACGGGGAGGGGAGATCCCACTGGAGGATGGTGGACGGGGAATGGAGATCCCACTGGAGGAAGGGGGATGGGGAGGAGAGATCCCACGGGAGGAAGGGGGACGGGAAGGGGAGATCCCACTGGAGGAAGGGGGATGTGGAGGGGAGATCCAACAGGAGGAAGGGGGACGGGGAGGGGAGATCCCACAGGAGGAAGTGGGATGGGGAGGAGAGATCCCACAGAAGGAAGGGGGACGGGGCGGAGCGATCCCACAGGAGGAAGTGGGATGGGGCAGAGCGATCCCACAGGAGAAAAGTGGACGGGGGAGAAGAGATCCCACAGGAGGATGGGGGACGGGGACGAGGGAACCCACTTAAGGAAGGGGGACGGGGACGAGAGACCCCACAGGAGGAAGGGGGACAGGGAGGAGAGATCCCACAGGAGGAAGGGGGACGGGGAGCAGAGATCCCACAGGAGGAAGGGGGACGGGCAGGAGAGATCACACAGAAGGTAGGGGGACGGGGAGGAGCGATCCCACAGGAGGAAGGGGGACGGGGAAGAGCGATCCCACAGGAGGAAAGTGGACGGGGGATAAGAGATCCCACAGGAGGATGGGGGACGGGGAGGGGAGATCCCACAGGAGGAAGGTGGACGGGCAGGGGAGATCCCACAGGAGGAAGGGGGACCTGGAGGGGAGATCCCACAGGGGGAAGGGGGACGGGGAGGAGATCCGTCAGGAGGAATGGGGACGGGGAGGAGAGATCCCACAGGAGGAAGGCAGACGGGGAGCAGAGATCCCACAGCAGGAAGGGGGACCGAGAGCAGAGATCCCACAGCAGGAAGGGGGACTGGGAGATCCCATAGGAGGAAGGGGTACGGGGAGGGGAGATCCTACAGGAGGACGGGGGACGGGCAGGGGAGATCCCACAGGAGGAAGGGGTACGGGCAGGGGAGTACCCATAGGAGGAAGGGGGACGGGGAGGGGAGATCCCACAGGACGAAGGGGAAGGGGGAGGTGAGATCCCACAGGAGGAATGGGGACGGGGAGGGGAGATCCCACAGGAGGAAGGGGGACGGTGAGGAGAGATCCCACAGGAGGAAGGGGGACGGGGAGGAGAGATCCCACAGGAGGAATGGGGACGGGGAAGAGAGACCCCACAGGAGGAAGGGTATCGGGAAGGAGAGACCCCACAGGAGGAAGGGTGACAGGGAAGAGAGACCCCACAGGAGGAAGGGTGACGGGGAGGGGAGATCCCACAGGAGGAAGGGGGACGGGCAGGGGAGATCCCACAGGAGGAAGGGGGACGGGGAGGGGAGATCCCACAGGAGGAAGGGGGAAGGGGAGGAGAGACCCCACAGGAGGAAGGTGGACGGGGAAGAGAGACCCCACAGGAGGAAGGGGGACGGGGAAGAGAGACCCCACAGGAGGACGGTGGACGGGGAGGAGAGACCCCACAGGAGGAAGGGGGACGGGGAGGAGAGATCCCACAGGAGGAAGGGGGATGGGAACGAGCGATCACTCAGGTGGAAGGGTGACGGGGACGAGAGATCCCACAGGAGGAAGGGGGACGGGGAGGAGAGATCCCACAGGAGGAAGGGGGACGGGGAGGAGAGGCCCCACAGGTGGAAGGGGGACGGGGACGAGAGATCGTACAGGAGGAAGGGGGACAGGGACGAGAGACCCCACAGGAGAAAGGTGGAAGGGGCCGAGAGACCCCACAGGAGGAAGGGGGAATGGGAGGAGAGATCCCACAGGTGGAAGGGGGACGGGGAGGAGAGTCCCCACAGGAGGAAGGGGGACGGGGAGGTGAGATCGTACAAGAGGAAGGGGGACGGGGAGGAGAGATCGTACAAAAGGAAGGGGACGGGGAGGAGAGATCACACAGGAGGAATGGGGACGGTGAGGAGAGATCCCACAGGAGGAATGTGGACGGGGGAGAAATCCCACAGTGAGAAGGGGGAGGGGTCCAAGAGATCCCACAGTGAGAAGGGGGAAGGGGCCGAGAGACCCCACAGGGGGAAGGGGGAGTGGGCCAAGAGACCCCACAGGGGGAAGGGGAACGGGGAGGGGAGATCCCACTGGAGGAAGGTGGACGGGGAGTGGAGATCCCACTGGAGGAAGGGGGATGGGAAGGGGAGATCCCACTGGAGGAAGGGGGATGTGGAGGGGAGATCCAACAGGAGGAAGGGGGACGGGGAGGGGAGATCCCACTGGAGGATGGTGGACGGGGAGTGGAGATCCCACTGGAGGAAGGGGGATGGGGAGGAGAGATCCCACGGGAGGAAGGGGGACGGGAAGGGGAGATCCCACTGGAGGAAGGGGGATGTGGAGGGGAGATCCAACAGGAGGAAGGGGGACGGGGAGGGGAGATCCCACAGGAGGAAGTGGTGTGGGGAGGAGAGATCCCACAGAACGAAGGGGGACGGGGCGGAGCAATCCCACAGGAGGAAGGGGGATGGGGCAGAGCGATCCCACAGGAGAAAAGTGGACGGGGGAGAAGAGATCCCACAGGAGGATGGGGGACGGGGACGAGAGAACCCACTTAAGGAAGGGGGACGGGGACGAGAGACCCCACAGGGGGAAGGGGAACGGGGAGGGGAGATCCCACTGGAGGAAGGTGGACGGGGAGTGGAGATCCCACTGGAGGAAGGGGGACGGGAAGGGGAGATCCCACTGGAGGAAGGGAGACGGGAAGGGGAGATCCCACTGGAGGAAGGGGGATGTGGAGTGGAGATCCAACAGGAGGAAGGGGGACGGGGAGGGGAGATCCCACTGGAGGATGGTGGACGGGGAATGGAGATCCCACTGGAGGAAGGGGGATGGGGAGGAGAGATCCCACGGGAGGAATGGGGACGGGGAGGAGAGGCCCCACAGGTGGAAGGGGGACGGGGACGAGAGATCGTACAGGTGGAAGGGGGACGGGGACGAGAGATCGTACAGGAGGAAGGGGGACGGGGCCGAGAGACCCCACAGGGGGAAGGGGGAGGGGGCCGAGTGACCCCACAGGGGGAAGGGGGAGGGGGCTGAGAGACCCCACAGGGGGAAGGGGGACGGGGCGGAGCAATCCCACAGGAGGAAGGGGGACGGGGCAGAGCGATCCCACAGGAGAAAAGTGGACGGGGGAGAAGAGATCCCACAGGAGGATGGGGGACGGGGACGAGAGAACCCACTTAAGGAAGGGGGACGGGGATGAGAGACCCCACAGGGGGAAGGGGAACGGGGAGGGGAGATCCCACTGGAGGAAGGTGGACGGGGAGTGGAGATCCCACTGGAGGAAGGGGGACTGGAAGGGGAGATCCCACTGGAGGAAGGGGGACGGGAAGGGGAGATCCCACTGGAGGAAGGGGGATGTGGAGTGGAGATCCAACAGGAGGAAGGGGGACGGGGAGGGGAGATCCCACTGGAGGATGGTGGACGGGAAGGGGAGATCCCACTGGAGGAAGTGGGATGTGGAGGGGAGATCCAACAGGAGGAAGGGGGACGGGGAGGGGAGATCCCACTGGAGGATGGTGGACGGGGAATGGAGATCCCACTGGAGGAAGGGGGATGGGGAGGAGAGATCCCACGGGAGGAATGGGGACGGGGAGGAGAGGCCCCACAGGTGGAAGGGGGACGGGGACGAGAGATCGTACAGGTGGAAGGGGGACGGGGACGAGAGATCGTACAGGAGGAAGGGGGACGGGGCCGAGAGACCCCACAGGGGGAAGGGGGAGGGGGCCGAGAGACCCCACAGGGGGAAGGGGGACGGGGAGGGGAGATCCCACAGGAGGAAGGGGGACGGTGAGGGGAGATCCCACTGGAGGAAGGGGGATGTGGAGTGGAGATCCAACAGGAGGAAGGGGGACGGGGAGGGGAGATCCCACTGGAGGATGGTGGACGGGAAGGGGAGATCCCACTGGAGGAAGTGGGATGTGGAGGGGAGATCCAACAGGAGGAAGGGGGACGGGGAGGGGAGATCCCACTGGAGGATGGTGGACGGGGAATGGAGATCCCACTGGAGGAAGGGGGATGGGGAGGAGAGATCCCACGGGAGGAATGGGGACGGGGAGGAGAGGCCCCACAGGTGGAAGGGGGACGGGGACGAGAGATCGTACAGGTGGAAGGGGGACGGGGACGAGAGATCGTACAGGAGGAAGGGGGACGGGGCCGAGAGACCCCACAGGGGGAAGGGGGAGGGGGCCGAGAGACCCCACAGGGGGAAGGGGGACGGGGAGGGGAGATCCCACAGGAGGAAGGGGGACGGTGAGGGGAGATCCCACTGGAGGAAGGTGGACGGGGAGTGGAGATCCCACTGGAGGAAGGGGGATGGGGAGGAGAGATCCCACGGGAGGAAGTGGGATGGGGAGGAGAGATCCCACAGGAGGAAGGGGACGGGGAGGAGCGATCCCACAGGAGGAAGGGGGACAGGGTAGAGCGATCCCACAGGAGAAAAGTGGACGGGGGAGAAGAGATTCCACAGGAGAAAGGGGGACGGGGAGGAGAGATCCCACAGGAGAAAGGGGGACGGGGAGGAGAGATCCCACAGGAGGAAGGGGGACGGGGAGGAGCGATCCCACAGGAGGAAGGGGAACGGGGAAGAGCGATCCCACAGGAGGAAAGTGGACGGGGGAGAAGAGATCCCACAGGAGGATGGGGGACGGGGAGGAGAGATCGTACAAGAGGAAGGGGGACGGGGAGGAGAGATCCCACAGGAGGAAGGGGGAAGGGGAGGAGAGACCCCACAGGAGGAAGGTGGATGGGGAAGAGAGACCCCACAGGAGGAAGGGGGACGGGGAAGAGAGACCCCACAGGAGGACGGTGGACGGGGAGGAGAGACCCCACAGGAGGAAGGGGGACGGGGAGGAGAGATCCCACAGGAGGAAGGGGGACGGGAACGAGCGATCACTCAGGTGGAAGGGGGACGGGGACGAGAGATCCCACAGGAGGAAGGGGGACGGGGAGGAGAGATCCCACAGGAGGAAGGGGGACGGGGAGGAGAGGCCCCACAGGTGGAAGGGGGACGGGGACGAGAGATCGTACAGGAGGAAGGGGGACGGGGACGAGAGACCCCACAGGAGAAAGGGGGAAGGGGCCGAGAGACCCCACAGGAGGAAGGGGGAATGGGAGGAGAGATCCCACAGGTGGAAGGTGGACGGGGAGGAGAGTCCCCACAGGAGGAAGGGGGACAGGGAGGTGAGATCGTACAAGAGGAAGGGGGACGGGGAGGAGAGATCGTACAAAAGGAAGGGGACGGGGAGGAGAGATCCCACAGGGGGAATGGGGACGGTGAGGAGAGATCCCACAGGAGGAATGTGGACGGGGGAGAGATCCCACAGTGAGAAGGGGGAGGGGTCCAAGAGATCCCACAGTGAGAAGGGGGAAGGGGCCGAGAGACCCCACATGGGGAAGGGGGAGTGGGCCGTGAGACCCCACAGGGGGAAGCGGAACGGGGAGGGGAGATCCCACTGGAGGAAGGTGGACGGGGAGTGGAGATCCCACAGGAGGAATGGGGACGGGGAGGAGAGATCCCACAGGAGGAATGTGGACGGGGGAGAGATCCCACATTGAGAAGGGGGAGGGGTCCAAGTGATCCCACAGTGAGAAGGGGGAAGGGGCCGAGAGACCCCACAGGGGGAAGGGGGAGTGGGCCGAGAGACCCCACAGGGGGAAGGGGGACGGGGAGGGGAGATCCCACAGGAGGAAGGGGGACGGGGAGGGGAGATCCCACTGGAGGAAGGTGGACGGGGAGTGGAGATCCCACTGGAGGAAGGGGGATGGGGAGGAGAGATCCCACGGGAGGAAGTGGGATGGGGAGGAGAGATCCCACAGGAGGAAGGGGACGGGGAGGAGCGATCCCACAGGAGGAAGGGGGACAGGGAAGAGCGATCCCACAGGAGAAAAGTGGACGGGGGAGAAGAGATCCCACAGGAGGATGGGGGACGGGGAGGAGAGATCGTACAAGAGGAAGGGGGACGGGGAGGAGAGATCCCACAGGAGGAAGGGGGAAGGGGAGGAGAGACCCCACAGGAGGAAGGTGGATGGGGAAGAGAGACCCCACAGGAGGAAGGGGGACGGGGAAGAGAGACCCCACAGGAGGACGGTGGACGGGGAGGAGAGACCCCACAGGAGGAAGGGGGACGGGGAGGAGAGATCCCACAGGAGGAAGGGGGATGGGAACGAGCGATCACTCAGGTGGAAGGGGGACGGGGACGAGAGATCCCACAGGAGGAAGGGGGACGGGGAGGAGAGATCCCACAGGAGGAAGGGGGACGGGGAGGAGAGGCCCCACAGGTGGAAGGGGGACGGGGACGAGAGATCGTACAGGAGGAAGGGGGACGGGGACGAGAGACCCCACAGGAGAAAGGGGGAAGGGGCCGAGAGACCGCACAGGAGGAAGGGGGAATGGGAGGAGAGATCCCACAGGTGGAAGGGGGACGGGGAGGAGAGTCCCCACAGGAGGAAGGGGGACGGGGAGGTGAGATCGTACAAGAGGAAGGGGGACGGGGAGGAGAGATCGTACAAAAGGAAGGGGACGGGGAGGAGAGATCCCACAGGGGGAATGGGGACGGTGAGGAGAGATCCCACAGGAGGAATGTGGACGGGGGAGAGATCCCACAGTGAGAAGGGGGCGGGGTCCAAGAGATCCCACAGTGAGAAGGGGGAAGGTGCCGAGAGACCCCACATGGGGAAGGGGGAGTGGGCCGTGAGACCCCACAGGGGGAAGGGGAACGGGGAGGGGAGATCCCACTGGAGGAAGGTGGACGGGGAGTGGAGATCCCACTGGTGGAAGGGGGACGGGAAGGGGAGATCCCACTGGAGGAAGGGGGATGTGGAGGGGAGATCCAATAGGAGGAAGGGGTACGGGGAGGGGAGATCCCACTGGAGGAAGGTGGACGGGGAGTGGAGATCCCACTGGAGGAAGGGGGATGGGGAGGAGAGATCCCACGGGAGGAAGGGGGACGGGGAAGAGCGATCCCACAGGAGAAAAGTGGACGGGGGAGAAGAGATCCCACAGGAGGATGGGGGACGGGGACGAGAGAACCCACAGGAGGAAGGGGAACGGGGACGAGAGACCCCACAGGAGGAAGGGGGACAGGGAGTAGAGATCCCACAGGAGAAAGGGGGACGGGGAGGAGAGATCCCACAGGAGGAAGGGGGACGGGGAGCAGAGATCCCACAGGAGGAAGGGGGACGGGCAGGAGAGATCACACAGAAGGTAGGGGGACGGGGAGGAGCGATCCCACAGGAGGAAGGGGGACGGGGAAGAGCGATCCCACAGGAGGAAAGTGGACGGGGGATAAGAGATCCCACAGGAGGATGGGGGACGGGGAGGGGAGATCCCACAGGAGGAAGGGGGACGGGCAGGGGAGATCCCACAGGAGGAAGGGGGACGGGGAGGGAATGATCCCACAGGATGAGGGGTGACGGGGAAGAGACCCCACAGGACTAAGGGGGACGGGGAGGAGAGTCCCCACAGGAGGAAGAGGGACGGGGAACAGAGACCCCACAGGAGGAAGGGGGACGGGGAAGAGAGACCCCACAGGAGGACGGTGGACGGGGAGGAGAGACCCCGCAGGAGGAAGGGGGACGGGGAGGAGCGATCCCACAGGAGGAAGGGGGATGGGAACGAGCGATCACACAGGTGGAAGGGGGACGGGGACGAGAGATCCCACAGGAGGAAGGGGGACGGGGGAGAGATCCCACAGTGGGAAGGGGGAGGGGTCCAAGAGATCGCACAGTGAGAAGGGGGAAGGGGCCGAGAGACCCCACATGGGGAAGGGGGAGTGGGCCGTGAGACCCCACAGGGGGAAGGGGAACGGGGAGGGGAGATCCCACTGGAGGAAGGTGGATGGGGAGTGGAGATCCCACTGGAGGAAGGGGGACGGGAAGGGGAGATCCCACTGGAGGAAGGTGGACGGGGAGTAGAGATCCCACTGGAGGAAGGGGGATGGGGAGGAGAGATCCCACGGGAGGAAGGGGGACGGGGAAGAGCGATCCCACAGGAGAAAAGTGGACGGGGGAGAAGAGATCCCACAGGAGGATGGGGGACGGGGACGAGAGAACCCACAGGAGGAAGGGGGACGGGGACGAGAGACCCCACAGGAGGAAGGGGGACAGGGAGGAGAGATCCCACAGGAGAAAGGGGGACGGGGAGGAGAGATCCCACAGGAGGAAGGGGGACGGGGAGCAGAGATCCCACAGGAGGAAGGGGGACGGGCAGGAGAGATCACACAGAAGGTAGGGGGACGGGGAGGAGCGATCCCACAGGAGGAAGGGGGACGGGGAAGAGCGATCCCACAGGAGGAAGGGGGACGGGGAAGAGCGATCCCACAGGAGGAAAGGGGACGGGGAGGGGAGATCCCACAGGAGGAAGGGGGACGGGCAGGGGAGATCCCACAGGAGGAAGGGGGACCTGGAGGGGAGATCCCACAGGAGGAAGGGGGACGGGGTGGGAATGATCCCACAGGATGAGGGGTGACGGGGAAAAGACCCCACAGGAGGAAGGGGGACGGCGAGGAGAGTCCCCACAGGAGGAAGAGGGACGGGGAACAGAGACCCCACAGGAGGAAGGGGGACGGGGAAGAGAGACCCCACAGGAGGACGGTGGACGGGGAGGAGAGACCCCGCAGGAGGAAGGGGGACGGGGAGGAGCGATCCCACAGGAGGAAGGGGGATGGGAACGAGCGATCACACAGGTGGAAGGGGGACGGGGACGAGAGATCCCACAGGAGGAAGGGGGACGGGGAGGAGAGATCCCACAGGAGAAAGGGGGACGGGGAAGAGCGATCCCACAGGAGGAAAGTGGACGGGGGATAAGAGATCCCACAGGAGGATGGGGGACGGGGAGGGGAGATCCCACAGGAGGAAGGGGGACGGGCAGGGGAGATCCCACAGGAGGAAGGGGGACGGGGAGGGAATGATCCCACAGGATGAGGGGTGACGGGGAAGAGACCCCACAGGACTAAGGGGGACGGGGAGGAGAGTCCCCACAGGAGGAAGAGGGACGGGGAACAGAGACCCCACAGGAGGAAGGGGGACGGGGAAGAGAGACCCCACAGGAGGACGGTGGACGGGGAGGAGAGACCTCGCAGGAGGAAGGGGGACGGGGAGGAGCGATCCCACAGGAGGAAGGGGGATGGGAACGAGCGATCACACAGGTGGAAGGGGGACGGGGACGAGAGATCCCACAGGAGGAAGGGGGACGGGGGAGAGATCCCACAGTGAGAAGGGGGAGGGGTCCAAGAGATCGCACAGTGAGAAGGGGGAAGGGGCCGAGAGACCCCACATGGGGAAGGGGGAGTGGGCCGTGAGACCCCACAGGGGGAAGGGGAACGGGGAGGGGAGATCCCACTGGAGGAAGGTGGATGGGGAGTGGAGATCCCACTGGAGGAAGGGGGACGGGAAGGGGAGATCCCACTGGAGGAAGGGGGATGTGGAGGGGAGATCCAATAGGAGGAAGGGGGACGGGGAGGGGAGATCCCACTGGAGGAAGGTGGACGGGGAGCAGAGATCCCACTGGAGGAAGGGGGATGGGGAGGAGAGATCCCACGGGAGGAAGGGGGACGGGGAAGAGCGATCCCACAGGAGAAAAGTGGACGGGGGAGAAGAGATCCCACAGGAGGATGGGGGACGGGGACGAGAGAACCCACAGGAGGAAGGGGGACGGGGACGAGAGACCCCACAGGAGGAAGGGGGACAGGGAGGAGAGATCCCACAGGAGAAAGGGGGACGGGGAGGAGAGATCCCACAGGAGGAAGGGGGACGGGGAGCAGAGATCCCACAGGAGGAAGGGGGACGGGCAGGAGAGATCACAGAGAAGGTAGGGGGACGGGGAGGAGCGATCCCACAGGAGGAAGGGGGACGGGGAAGAGCGATCCCACAGGAGGAAGGGGGACGGGGAAGAGCGATCCCACAGGAGGAAAGGGGACGGGGAGGGGAGATCCCACAGGAGGAAGTGGGATGGGGAGGAGAGATCCCACAGGAGGAAGGGGACGGGGAGGAGCGATCCCACAGGAGGAAGGGGGACAGGGAAGAGCGATCCCACAGGAGAAAAGTGGACGGGGGAGAAGAGATTCCACAGGAGAAAGGGGGACGGGGAGGAGAGATCCCACAGGAGAAAGAGGGACGGGGAGGAGAGATCCCACAGGAGGAAGGGGGACGGGGAGGAGCGATCCCACAGGATGAAGGGGGACGGGGAAGAGCGATCCCACAGGAGGAAAGTGGACGGGGGAGAAGAGATCCCACAGGAGGATGGGGGACGGGGAGGGGAGATCCCACAGGAGGAAGGGGGACGGGCAGGGGAGATCCCACAGAAGGAAGGGGGACGGGGAGGGGAGATCCCACAGGAGGAAGGGGGACGGGGAGGAGAGACCCCACAGGAGGAAGCGGGACGGGGAGGAGAGATCGTACAAGAAGAAGGGGGACGGGGAGGAGAGATCCCACAGGAGGATTGGGGACGGGGAGGAGAGATCCCACAGGCGGAATGTGGACGGGGGAGAGATCCCACAGTGAGAAGGGGGAGGGGTCCAAGAGATCCCACAGTGAGAAGGGGGAAGGGGCCGGGAGACCCCACAGGGGGAAGGGGGAGGGGCCGAGAGACCCCACAGGGGGAAGGGAGACGGGGAGGGGAGATCCCACAGGAGGAAGGGGAACGGGGAGGAGATCCCACAGGAGGAAGGGGGACGGGGAGGGGAGATCCCACTGGAGGAAGGTGGACGGGGAGTGGAGATCCCACTGGAGAAAGGGGGATGGGAAGGGGAGATCCCACTGGAGGAAGGGGGACGGGAAGGGGAGATCCCACTGGAGGAATGGGGATGTGGAGGGGAGATCCAACAGGAGGAAAATGGGACGGGGAGGGGAGATCCCAGAGGAGGATGTGGGATGGGGAAGAGCGATCCCACAGGAGAAAAGTGGACGGGGGAGAAGAGATCCCACAGGAGAAAGGGGGATGGGGAGGAGAGATCCCACAGGAGAAAGGGGGACGGGGAGGAGAGATCCCACAGGAGGAAGGGGGACGGGGAGCAGTGATCCCACAGTAGGAAGGGGGACGGGCAGGAGAGATCACACAGAAGGAAGGGGGACGGGGAGGAGCGATCCCACAGGAGGAAAGTGGACGGGGGAGAAGAGATCCCACAGGAGGATGGGGGACGGGGAAGAGCGATCCCACAGGAGGAAAGTGGACGGGGGAGAAGAGATCCCACAGGAGGATGGGGGACGGGGACGAGAGACCCCACAGGAGGAAGGGGCACGGGGACGAGAGACCCCACAGGAGAAAGGGGGACGGGGACGAGAGACCCCACAGGAGGAAGGGGGACGGGGCCGAGATCCCACAGGAGGAAGTGGGACGGGGAGGAGATCCCACAGGAGAAAGGGGGACGGGGAGGAGAGATCCCACAGGAGGAAGGGGGACGGGGAGCAGAGATCCGACAGCAGGAAGGGGGACGGGGAGGAGATCCCACAGGAGGAAGGGGGACGGGGAGGAGATCCCACAGGAGGAAGGGGGACGGGGAGGAGATCCCACAGGAGGAAGGGGGACGGGGAGAAGAGATCCCACAGGAGGAATGAGGACGGGGAGGAGAGATCCCACAGGAGGAATGGGGACGGGGGAGAGATCCCACAGGAGGAAGGGGGACGGGGCCAAGAGATCCCACAGCAGGAAGGGGGACGGGGAGGAGATCCCACAGGAGGAAGGGGGACGGGGAGGAGATTCCACTGGAGGAAGGGGGACGGGGAGGAGAGATCGTACAAGGTGGACGGGGAGGAGAGATCGTACAAGGGGGACGGGGAGAAGAGATCCCACAGGAGGAATGAGGACGGGGAGGAGAGATCGTACAAGAGGAAGGGGGACGGGGAGAAGAGATCCCACAGGAGGAATGGGGACGGGGGAGAGATCCCACAGGAGGAAGGGGGACGGGGCCGAGAGATCCCACAGCAGGAAGGGGGACGGGGAGGAGATCCCACAGGAGGAAGGGGGACGGGGAGGAGATTCCACTGGAGGAAGGGGGACGGGGAGGAGAGATCGTACAAGGGGGACGGGGAAAAGAGATCCCACAGGAGGAATGAGGACGGGGAGGAGAGATCCCACAGGAGGAATGGGGACGGGGCCGAGAGATCCCACAGGAGGAAGGGGGACGGGGCCCAGAGATCCCACAGGGGGAAGGGGGAGGGGGCCGAGAGACCCCACAGGGGGAAGGGGACGGGGAGGGGAGATCCCACAGGAGGAAGGGGGACGGGGAGGAGATCCCACAGGAGGAATGGGGACGGGTAGGGGAGATCCCACTGGAGGAAGGGGGACGGGGAGGGGAGATCCCACAGGAGGAATGGGGACGGGTAGGGGAGATCCCACTGGAGGAAGGGGGACGGGGAGGGGAGATCCAACAGGAGGAAGGGGGACGGGGAGGGGAGATCCCACAGGAGGAAGGGGCCGGGGAGGGGAGATCCCACAGGAGGAAGGGGGACGGTAAGTGGAGATCCCACATAAGGAAGGGGGACGGGGAGGAGCGATCCCACAGGAGGAAGGGGGATGAGGAAGAGAGATCCCACAGGAGGAATGGGGTGGGGAGGAGAGATCCCACAGGAGGAAGGGGGACGGGGAGGAGAGACCCCCCCAGGAGGAAGGGGGACGAGGAGGAGAGACCCCACAGGAGGAAGGGGGATGGGGAAGAGAGATCCCACAGGAGGAAGGGGGATGGGGAAGAGAGATCCCACAGGAGGAAGGGGGATGTGGAAGAAAGATCCCACAGGAGGAAGGGGGATGTGGAAGAAAGATCCCACAGGTAGAAGAGGAATGGGTAGCAATCTCCGAGGAGGAGGATGTGAAATGTGGAAACCACAGACAGGGTGCAGAGGAGATTTACAGGGATGTTGCCTGGATTGGGGAGCAGGTTGAGTGAACTCGGCCTTTTCTCTTGGAGTGACGGAGGATGAGAGGTGATTTGATAGAGGTGTACAAGATAATGAGAGGCATTGATCGTGTGGTTCGTCAGAGTCTTCTCCCCAGGGCTGAAATGGCTAGCACGAGAGGGCATAGTTTTAAGAATGGGCTGCTGGAGGCGAAAACTTTAAACTCCAGGATGGCTACATGGAGCTTAGAAATATAGAGGGCTATGGGTAAAACCGAGGTAATTCTAAGGTAGAAACATGTTCAGCACAGCTTTGTGGGCCGAAGGGCCTGTATTGTTCTGTATGTTTTCTATGTTTCTGCTGATCACATTAATGTTCAGTGTCAGACACCCAGTGACTGTAAACACAATCTCCCACAGTCTGGTACTTACCACACTTTCTGTATTTTACACTCCGGGTTCCTCAGAGCTGCAGACACCAGTTTCACTCCTGAATCTCCCAGTTCATTTTGCCCAAGTCTAAACACAAACAGACAGATTGATAAACAAAGTGATTCAAACCGTGGGTCTGGGGGAATTTCTCTCACTCGGATATCTCAGGAAACATTAAACTGTCCAGTAAATCACTGATCGGAGTTCCCATCACTGTCAATGTCCCTCACTGCCCAGCTCCAGTGTATTTACCGAATGTCGGTAATTTCGTCTGTCCCTCTAAACCCTCTAAACCCCACATATTCTGTCCCATTCCCCGATGGAGAGAAAAGTGTTTCTGACTGAAATGCAGAAATGTCAATGGGACACAGCGAAATAGACCCACCTAAGCTAAAGCGATGCGGAAGAGAGATCCCACAGGAGGTAGGGGGTTGGGGAAGAGATCCCAGAGGAGGAAGGGGGATGGGGAAGAGAGATCCCACAGGAGGAAGGGGGACGGGGGGAAGAGATCCCACAGGAGGAAGGGGGATGGGGAGGAGAGATCCCACAGGAGGAAAGGGGTTGGGGAAGACAGACCCCACAGGAGGAAGGGGGATGGGGAAGAGAGATCCCACAGGAGGAAGGGGGACGGGGTGAAGAGATCCCACAGGAGGAAGGGGGATGGGGAGGAGAGATCCCACAGGAGGTAGGGGGTTGGGGAAGAGATCCCAGAGGAGGAAGGGGGATGGGGAAGAGAGATCCCACAGGAGGAAGGGGGACGGGGGGAAGAGATCCCACAGGAGGAAGGGGGATGGGGAGGAGAGATCCCACAGGAGGAAGGGGGTTGGGGAAGACAGACCCCACAGAAGGAAGGGGGATGGGGAAGAGAGATCCCACAGGAGGTAGGGGGTTGGGGAAGAGATCCCAGAGGAGGAAGGGGGATGGGGAAGAGAGATCCCACAGGAGGAAGGGGGACGGGGGGAAGAGATCCCACAGGAGGAAGGGGGATGGGGAGGAGAGATCCCACAGGAGGAAGGGGGTTGGGGAAGACAGACCCCACAGGAGGAAGGGGGATGGGGAAGAGAGATCCCACAGGAGGAAGGGGGATTGGGAAGAGAGATCCCACAGGAGGAAGTGGGATAGGGAAGAGAGATCCCACAGGAGGAAGTGAGATGGGGAAGAGAGATCCCACAGGAGGAAGGGAGATGGGGAAGAGATCCCACAGGAGGAAGGGGGATAGGGAAGAGAGATCCCACAGGAGGAAGGGGGATAGGGAAGAGAGATCCCACAGGAGGAAGTGAGATGGGGAAGAGAGATCCCACAGGAGGAAGGGAGATGGGGAAGAGAGATCCCACAGGAGGAAGGGGGATAGGGAAGAGAGATCCCACAGGAGGAAGGGTAATGGGGAAGAGAGATCACATAGGATGATGGGGCATGGGGAAGAGAGATGAGACAGGAGGAAGTGGGTGGGGAAGTGAGATCAAACAGGAGGTTGGGGGATGAGTAGGAGAGATCCCATTGGAGGAAAGGGGATGCTGAGGAGAGATCCAACAGTTGGAAGGATGGGGGAGTGGGAACAGAGAGCCCAGAGGATGAAAGGGGGATGGGAAAGCGAGATCTCACAGGAGGATTGCTACCCGTGCCACGTGCTAGTGAGGCTAGAAATAGGAAGATAATGCAGCTAAATATGTGGCTGAGGGGATGGTGCATGAGGGAGGGGTTCACGTTTCTGGACAATTGGGCTTTCTTCCAGGGGAGGTGGGACCAGTTCGAATTGGACAGTTTGCACCTGAACTGGAGGGGACTAACATCCTTGTCGGTAGCTTAGCAAGTTCTGCTCTGGGGGTTTTAAACAAGGTTGCAGGGGGAGGGGAACCAGAGTGTTAGGGCAGATAGTGAGGTGGTGGAGGATAAGGGTCATGCGAGGACTGCTTGTATAGACAGATATCAATGGTTTGTATGTGATAGAAATGTTCTCAGGTGCATCTATTTCAATGCAAGGAGTATTGCAGGTAAGGCAGATGAGTTTAGATCGTGGATTGGCACGATGATATCGACATTATTGCTATTAGTAAGACTTGGTTTGCAGGAGGGTCAGGACTGGCAGCTTCATGTTCTGGGTTTCCATTGTTTCAGATGTGATAGGGGGGACGGATGAAAGGGGGCGGAGTGGCATTACCAGTCAGGGGAATATCACAGCTGTATGTAGACGGGACAGCCCGGAGGGTTCATCTACAGAGGCCATATGGGTGGAGCTGAGGAACGGGAAAGGTGTGAGCACACTAATAGGGTTGTATTATAGACCGCCCAGTAGTCAGAGAGAATTCGAGGAGCAAATCTGTAGAGAGATAGCACACCAATGTAAGAAACAGAAAGTCGTAATTGTAGGGGATTTTAACTTTCCACATATTGACGGGGACTCCCATTCTGAGAAAGGGTTAGATGGCGTGGAGTTTGTCAAATGTGTCAGGAAAGTTTTCTAAATCAATATATTGAGGTATCTTCGAGAGAGGGTGCAGTACCTGATCTCCTATTAAGTAACCAGACAGGTCAGGTGACATAAGTATGTGTAGGTGAACAGTTTGGGTCCAGTGACCATAATGTCATTAGTTTCAAGATAATTATGGATAAGGATAGGACTGGTCCGCCAGTTAAGGTTCTGAATTGGAGAAGGGCCAATTTTGTGGAAATGAGAGAGGATCTGGGAAGAGTGGATTGGGATAAGTTGTTTTCTGGCAAGGATGTGTTCAGTAAGTGGAACGCCTTCAAGGGTGAAATTTTGAGAGTGCAGAGTTTGCATGTTCCTGCCAGGATTAAAGGCAAAGTTAACAGGCAGAGGGAGCCTTGGTTTTCAAGGGATATTGGCGATCTGCTTAAGTAGGTGTTTAGCAGCTATAGGAAACAAGGAACAAATGAGGTACTTGAAGAGTATAGAAAATGTAAGGGAATACTAAAGAAGGAAATCAGGAATGCAAAAAGAAGACATGAGGTTGCTTTGGCAGATAATGTGAAGGTAAACCCGAAGGGTTTCTACAAGTATATTAAGAGTAAAAGGATAGTAAAGGACAAAATTGGTCCCCTAGAAGATCAGAGTGGTCGTCTCTGTGTGGAGCCTCACGAGATGGGGGAGATCTTAAACAGTTTTTTTGCGTCAGTGTTTACTCAGGAAACTGGCATAGCGGATATGGAATTAAGGGAAACAACCAGTAGTGTCATGGAACATATAGAGATTAAAGAGGAGAAGCTGCTTGCTGCCTTACAGTGAATAAAGGTAGATTAATCCCCCGGAACTGCCATGGTATTCCCTCGGACCTTGAGAGAGACTGGTGTAGAAATTGCAGGGGCCCTGGCAGAAATATTTAAAATGTCCTCAGCCAGGGGTGCGGTGCCGGAGGATTGGAGGGTAGCTCATGTTGTTCCGTTGTTTGAAAAAGGCTCCAAAAGTACACCAGGTAATTACAGGCCAGTGAACCTGACATCCATAACAGGTAATTTATCAGAAGGTGTTCTGAGAGTTTGGATATGCAAGGATTTGGACAGCCAAGGGCTGATAAAAGATAGTCAACATGGCTTTCATGTTAGATCATGTTTAATGAATCTTGTAGTGTTTGTTGAGGTTGTTACCAAGAATACATATGAAGGAAAGGCTGTGGATGTTGTCTTCGTGGACTTTAGTAAGGCCTTTGACAAGGTCCCACATAAAAGGTTAGTTCAGAAGGTTCAGACACGAGGTATCCATGGAGAGGTTGTAAACTGGATTCGAATTGGCTGTGTGGGAGAAGACAGAGAGTGGTAGTGGATGATTGCTTCTCAGACTGGAGGCCTGTGACTAGTGGTGTGTCTCAGGGATCTGTGCTGGGACCATTGTTGTTTGTTGTCGAAATCAATGATCTGGATGATAATGTGATAAATTGGATCAGCAGGTTTGCTGATGACACTAAGATAGAGGCGTTGTGGACAGCGAGGAAGGCTTTCAAAGCTTGCAGAGGGATCTGGACCAACTGGAAAAATGGGCCAGAAAATGGCAGATGGAATTTATAACATATGACATATAACCAGATAACGATTACAGCAGGGAAGCAGGCCATCTCGGCCTTTCTGGTCTGTGCCGAATGCTTATTCTCACCTAGTCCCACCTACCTGCACTCAGCCCATAACCCCCCATTTCATTCCTTTCCTGTCCATATACCTATCCAATTTTTTTTAAATGACAAAATCAAACCCGCCTTTACCACTTCTACTGGAAGCTCGTTCCACACAGCTACCACTCTCTGAGTAAAGAAGTTCTCCTTTGTGTTACCCCTAAACTTTTGCCCTTTCACTCTCAACTCATTCCCTCTTGTTCGAATCTTCCCTATTCTCAATGGAAAAAGACTATCCACGTCAACTCTATCTATCCCCCTCATAATTGTAAATACCTCTATCAAGTCCCCCCTCAACCTTCTATGCTCCAAAGAATAAAGACCTAGCTTGTTCATTAGGTGCTGAAACCCAGGTAACATTCTAGTGAATTTACTCTGTACTCTCTCTATTTTGTTGACATCTTTCCTATAATTCAGTGACCAGAACAGTACACAATACTCCAAATTTGGGCTCACCAAGGCCTTGTACAATTTTAACATTACATCCCAACTCCTATACTCAATGCTCTGATTTATAAAGGCCAGTATACCAAAAGCTTTCTTCACCACCCTATCCACATTAGATTCCACCTTCAGGGAACTATGCACCATTATCCCTTGATCACTCTGTTCTGCTGCATTCCTCAGTGCCCTACCATTTACCATATATGTCATTTTTGGATTACTCCTACCAAAATGTATCACCTCACACATATCAGCATTAAACTCCATCTGCCATCTTTTAGCCTGCTCTTCTAACTGGCCTAAATCTCTGAACAACAAGCTTTGAAAAGCTCTGCATACTTACTAATCCAATTTACCACCCCATCATCCAGATCATTAATAAGATTGGACCCAGTACAGATCCCTGAGGCACACCACTATTCACCACTTTAATGCAGACAAGTGTGAGGTGTTGCATTTTGGAAGGACAAATCAAGGTAGGACATACACAGTAAATGGTAGGGCACTGAGGAGTGTGGAGGAACAAAGGGACCTGTGTGTTCAGATACATAATTCCCAGAAAGTGGCGTCACAGGTAGACAGGGTTGTAAAGAAGGCTTTTGGCATCCTGGCATTCATAAATCAAAGTTGAGTATAGGAGTTGGGATGTTATGGTGAGGTTGTACAGGACATTGGTAAGGCCAAATATGGAGTATTCTGTGCAGTTCTGGTCACTGAACTATAGGAAGGATATCAGTAAGGTTGAACAAGTGCAGAGAAGATTTACTAGGATGTTGCCGGGTCTTCAGGAGTTGAGTTACAGGGAAAGATTGAACAGGTTAGGACTTTATTCCTTGGAGCATAGAAGAATGCGGGGAGATTTCAAAGAGGTTTACAAAACTCTGAGGGGTATAGTCAGGGTAAATGCAAATAGTCTCTTTCACATAGATTAGGAGAGATAAATTACAGGAGGACTTGGTTCAGAGTGAAAGGGGAAAGGTTTAGGGGGAAATTCTTCACTGAGAGAGTAGTGAGAGTGTGGAACAAGCTGCCATCTGATGTAGAAAATGCGGAATCACTCTTAAGTGTTAAAAATAAATTGGATAGATGTATGGATGGGAGAGGACTGCAAGGTTATGGACTGGGTACAGGTCAATGGGACAAGCGGAATAGAGATTCGGCACAAAGCAGAAGGGCCGAATGGCTTGTTTTCTGTGCGCTGGTGTTTTATGATTTTATGATTCTATGAAAGGGTGTGGGGAGGAGAGTTCACTCAGGCAGAAGGACGAATGGGAAGAGAGCTCCCACAGGAGGAAGGGAGATGGGGAAGGGATATCCCACAGGAGGAAAGGGGATGGGGAAGAGAGACGTCACAGGAGGAAGGGGGATGGGGAAGAGAGACCTCACAGGAGGAAGGGGGATGGGGAGCAGAGATCACACAGGAGGAAGGGAGATGGGGAAGGGATATCCCACAGGAGGAAAGGGGATGGGGAAGAGAGACGTCACAGGAGGAAGGGGGATGGGGAAGAGAGACCTCACAGGAGGAAGGGGGATAGGGAAGAGAGACCTCACAGGAGGGAGATGCGGAAGTGATAACCCACAGGGGGATGTGGGAAGGGGTAGAGAAAACTCGCAGGGGGAAGGGGGATGGGGAAGGGATATCCCATGGGAGGAAGGGGAGCGGAGAGAGAGGCATTAAACAGGATAAAGGGGGAAGGGCTTGAGAGATCGGCCAGGAGGAAGGAGGATGTGGAAGAGAGATCTCACAGGAGGAAGGGGGACGGGGAGGGGAGATCCCACAGGAGTAAGGGGGACGGGAAAGAGAGATCCCACAGGAGGAAGGAGGACGTGGAAGAGAGATGGGAAAGAGGGATCCCACAATAGAAAATGGGATGGGGATGAGAGATCACATAGGAATAAAAGGGTGGAGAGTTTAAATCCCACAGGAGGAATGGGGATTTGGAAGAGATATCCTACAGCAGGATGAGGGATGTGGAAGAGAGATCCCACAGGAGGAAGGGGGATGGGGATGAGGGATCCACAGGAGGAAGGTGGATGCTGAGGGGAGATCCAACAGTTGGAAGGATGGGGTAGTGGGAACAGAAATCCCAGAGGATGAAAGGGGGATGGGAAAGTGAGATCTCACAGGTGGATTGCTACCCATGCCACGTGCTAGTGAGGCTAGAAACAGGAAGATAATGCAGCTAAATACGTGGCTGAGGGGATGGTGCATGAGGGAGGGGTTCATGTTTCTGGACAATTGGGATTTCTTCCAGGGGAGGTGCGACCAGTTCGAATTGGACAGTTCGCACCTGAACTGGAGGGGACTAACATCCTTGCCAGTAGGTTAGCAAGTTCTGCTCCGGGGGTTTTAAACTAGATTGCAGGGGGAGGGAGCAGAGTGATAGAGAAGATAGTGAGGTGGAGGAGGATAAGGGTCATGCGAGGACTGCTTGTATAGACAGTTATCAATGGTTTGTACGTGATAGAAATGTTCTCAGTTGCATCTATTTCAATGCAAGGAGTATTGTGTGGAAGGCAGATGAGATCCCGCAGAAGGATGTGGGATTGGGAAGACAGATCCCACAGGAGGAAGCGGGATGGGGAAGAGAGATCCCACAGGAGCAAGGGGGATGGGGAAGAGAGATCCCACAGGAGTAAGGTGGATGGAGAAGGGTGATCCCACTGGAGGATGGTGATGGGGAAGGGAGATTCAACAGCAGGAAGTTGTTGGGGGAGAGACCAGAGCAGGAAGTGGAATGTGGAATAGATGTCCAACAGAAGTAATAGGATGGGAAAGAAAGAACCCAGAGGAATAAAGCTGGTGGGGAAGATAAATCCGACAGGAGGAAGGAGCATGGGAAAGAGAGATCTGATAGGAAGGGAGGGACGTGGAAGAGAGATCATACAGGAGGAAGGGGGATGAGTAGGAGAAATACCTCAGGAGGAACGGGGATGGGAAAGAGAGATCCCACAGGAAGTGGGGACATGGAACACAGGAACCACAGGAGTAGGAGGAGTGCAGAAGAGGGATCCCACAGGAGAAGGGGGATGGGGAGAAGTGCGATCCCACCAGAGGAAGTGGGATGGGGAAGACAGATTCCACGGGAGGAAGGGGGTTGGGAAAGAGAGCCCAGAGGAGGAAGTGGAATGTAGAAGAGAGGTCCAACAGAAGGAAGTGGATGGGATAGAGAGATCCCATAGGGAGAAATCTGGTGGGGAAGATAAATCTCACAGAAGGTAGGGTGTGGGGAAGAGATATTACATAGGAAGAAGGGGATGGGGAAGTGAGATTCCACAGGAGGAAGTGCGATCGGGTAAAGTGATGCCAGGGCAGGAAAGTGGATGAGAAGAGATATCCAATAACGGGAAGGTAATGGGCAAGAGAGATCCCGTAGGAGAATGTGGGATGAGTAGGAGAGATACCTCATGAGTAATGGGGATGGGAAAGAGAGATCCCACAGGAGGAAGAGATGGGAAAGAGAGATCCCACAGGAGGAAGGGGGATGGGGAAGAGAGATCCCACAGCAGGAAGTTGATGGGGAGGAGAGAGTGCACAGGAGGAAGGGGATGGGGAATAGAGATCCCACAGAAGTAAGAGGGTTGGGGAAGATATATCCCTAGGAAGAAAAATGGTGGGGAGGAGATATCCCACAGTTGGAAGGAGAATGGGGAAGGGAGATCCGACAAGAGGATGTGGGATGGGGAAGAGAGATACGTGTGCAGGGACAAGACAGATCCCACAGGAAGAGGGGGCATTATGATGACCCATAGGAGGAAGGGGGATGGTGATGAGAGATCCCACAGGATGAAAGTGGATGGGGAAGAGAAATCCCACAGAAGGAAATGGAATGGGGAATACAGATCCCATAGGATGATCGGGCATGGCGACGAGAGATGAGACAGGTGGGGAAGTGAGATCATACAGGAGATTGGGGGATGAGTAGGAGAGATCTCATAGGAGGAAGAGGGATGGGGAAAATAGATGCCACGGGAGGAAGTGGGATGGATAAGTGTGATCCCACCCGACGTAGGGGATAGGGAAGAGAGATCCCACAGGAAGAAAGGGATGGGAAGCTTAAATCCCACAGGAGGAAGTGGAATGGGAACAGAGGCCCCAGAGGGTGAAAGGGGATGCGGAAGGGAGATCCCACAGGAGCATGGGGGGTGGAGAAGAGAGATTCCACTGTAGGAATGGGGATGGGGAAGAGCGATTCATCAGGAGTAAGGGAACTGGTGATGAGGGATCCCACAAGAGGAAGGTGTATAGGGAACAGAGTCCACAGGAGGAAGGGGGATGGAGAAGAGAGATCCAGCAGCAGGAAAGCAGATGGGGAAGAGAGATCCCACAGCAGGAAGAGGGATGGGGATGAGTGTTCCCACAGGAGGAAGGAATGGGGTAGAGAGATACCACAGGAGGAAGTGGGATGGGAAAGAGAGATCCCACAGGAGGAAGGGGGATGGGAAAGAGAGATCCCACAGGAGGAAGGGCGATGGGAAAGAGAGATCCCACAATAGGAAATGGGATGGGGATGAGAGATCACACTGGAGGAAGGGGGATGGGAAAGAGAGATCCCACAATAGGAAATGGGATGGGAATGAGAGATCACACTGGAATAAAAGGGTGGAGAGTTTAAATCCCACAGGAGGAATGGGGATTTGGAAGAGATATCCTACAGCAGGATGAGGGATGTGGAAGAGAGATCCCACAGGAGGAAGGGGGATGGGGATGAGGGATCCACAGGAGGAAGGTGGATTCTGAGGGGAGATCCAACAGTTGGAAGGATGGGGGAGTGGGAACAGAAATCCCAGAGGATGAAAGGGGGATGGGAAAGTGAGATCTCACAGGTGGATTGCTACCCATGCCACCTGCTAGTGAGGCTATAAACAGGAAGATAGTGCAGCTAAATACGTGGCTGAGGGGATGGTGCATGAGGGAAGGGTTCATGTTTCTGGACAATTGGGATTTCTTCCAGGGGAGGTGCGACCAGTTCGAATTGGACAGTTTGAACCTGAACTGGAGGGGACTAACATCCTTGCCAGTAGGTTAGCAAGTTCTGCTCCGGGGGTTTTAAACTAGATTGCAGGGGGAGGGAGCAGAGTTTTAGAGAAGATAGTGAGGTGGAGGAGGATAAGGGTCATGCGAGGACTGCTTGTATGGACAGATATCAATGGTTTGTACGTGATAGAAATGTTCTCAGTTGCATCTATTTCAATGCAAGGAGTATTGTGTGGAAGGCAGATGAGTTTAGGTTATGGATTGGCACATGATGATTTCGACATTATTGCTATTAGTAAGACTTGGTTTGCAGGAGGGGCAAGACTGGCAGCTTCATGCTCCGGGTTTCCATTGTTTCAGACGTGATAGGGGGGAAGGATGAAAGGATGAGAAGTGACATTACCTGTCAGGGGAATATCACAGCTGTGCGTAGACGGGACAGCCCAGTGAGCCTGACGTCAGTAATAGGTATATTATCAGAAGTTGTTCTGAGAGATCGGATATACAAGGATTCGGACAGCCAAGGGCTGATTAAAGATAGTCAGCATGAATTTGTGTGTGGTAGATCATGTTTAATGAATCCTGTAGTGTTTTTCGAGGAGGTTACCAAGAATGCATATGAAGGAAAGGCTGTGGATGTTGTCTCCATTGACTTTTGTAAGGCCGTTGACAAGGTCCCACATAAGAGGTTAGTTCTAAAGGTCCAGACACTAGGTATCCATGGAGAGATTGTAAACTGGATTCGAATTGGCTGTGTGGGAGAAGACAGAGAGTGGTAGTGGATGATTGCTTCTCAGACTGGAGGCCTGGGACTATTGGTGTGTCTCAGGGATCTGGGCTGGGACCATCGTTGTTTGAAGTCTGTATCAATTATCTAGATGATAATGTGATAAATTGGATCAGCAGGTTTGCGGATGACACTAAGTTAGGGGCGTTGTGGACAGCGAGGAAGGCTTTCAAAGCTTGCAGAGGGATCTGGACCAACTGGAAGAATGGGCCAGAAAATGGCAGATGGAATTTAATGCAGACAAGTGTGAGGTGTTCCATTTTGGAAGGACAAATCAAGGTACGACATACACGATAAACAGTAGGGCACTGAAGAGAGCGGAGGAACAGAGGGATCCGGGGGTTCAGATACATAATTCCCTGAAAGTGGCTTCACAGGTGGACAGTGTTGTAAAAAAGGCTTTTGCCACCCTGGCATTCATAAATCAAAGTAATGGGTATAGAAGTTGGAATATTATGGTGAGGTTGTCTAAGACATTGGTGAGGCCAAATTTGGAGTATTTTGTGCGGTTCTGATCACCTAACTATAGGAAGGATATCAGTAAGTTTGAAAGAGTGCAGAGAAGATTTACTAGGATGTTGCCAGGTCTTCAGGAGTTGAGTTACAAGGAAAGATTGAGCAGGTTAGGACTTTATTCCTTGGATCACAGAAGAATGAGGGGAGATTTGATAGAGGTTTACAATATTATGAGGGTATAGACGGGGTCAATGCGAATAGGCTCTTTCCACATAGATTAGGAGAGATAAATATGAGAAGACATGGCTTCAGCGTGAAAGGGGAAAGGTTTAGGGGAAGCATTAGGAGGAACTTCTTCACTCAGAGGGTGGTGAGAGTGTGGAACGAGCTGCCGTCTGATGAGGAAAATATGGACTCACTCTTAAGCTTTAAGAATAAATTGGATAGATACATGGATGGGAGAGGACTGGAGGGTTATGGACTGGGTGCAGGTCAATGGGACTAGCGGAATAAGGTTTTGGTACAGACTCGAAGGACCGAATGGCTTGTTTTCTGTGCTGTAGTGTTCTATGATTTTATGATTCTATGGGGAAGAGAGTTCCCACAGGCGAAAGGGGAATGGGGATGGGGAAGAGCGATCCCAAAGGAGGAAGAGGATGGGGAAGAGAGATCCCACAGGAGGAAGGGGGATGGGGAAGAGAGATCCCACAGGAGGAAGAGGATGGGGAAGAGAGATCTCACAGGAAGGGGGTGAGTGTGTGGAAAAGACATCCCACAGGAGGATGAGGAAAGAGTAATAGAGAGCCCACAGGAGGAATGGGGATGGGTGTGAGATTGGGATGAGGGGTCCCACAGGAGGATTCTAAGGGTAAACGATAATCCTACAAGACGAGAGGAAGCAGAAATTTTTTGTATGTGTGTGTTGGGTCTGAACAGAGTCCCAGAGGAAATGCTGCCTCGCTCTTTGCATATCTGGAAGTGAGCAAAGTCACACACGGGGAAGGGCAGTGGGAGGACAATCTCACAATGGTATTTCTCTCCCTCTCACTGGGACAGTCTGCTGACGGTCTCTTGTCCCTCACCCGGAAGGGGGTGTGAATCTCTGACCCACCTTCTGCAGTCAGTGTCGGTCTGGGTGTCAGTCACAGTGAGAAGGAACATTGTTAATGGACGTGTCACAGGCAGTGAGAAACACGGCCATTCCTGTGATTTACTACCATTAAACCAATGGCCGATGTTCACTGATCTGATGAAGTCTCCAACATCCCTTCACAAGGAACCGCAGAACCCTCCCGTCCTTGGGGAATTACTGACCGATCCCCTGGGCATTTGTCACAACTCTTCACTATCTGGTTTACTACAGATTTACCAGAATTCCTTTACATTGAAACAACAGAATGGAACAGTTTCACAGTTCAGAGTGAGAGATAAATCAAGTGACCTCAACTCCTGGCACTTGTGCAGCCCGGGTCCCAGCCGCTGGATTCCTTCACACTGAATGTGGCAGTTCCCCAGGTCGAGGTTTTTTACTGTGTCGCAGAGTCCGATGACATGAGACAGGACAGCGCAGTCAATCGGGGTCAGTATCATTCCCCTGAATGAAAGTGTTTCCACAGATCCCAGTGCGGCCTGAGCCAGTCCACGATTCTGAGACTCAAACAGGTAGTGCAATGTGTTCAGGAGGCTCCTTTTACCAGCATCACTCCTCGTGTTTCTACTCTGGCGTTTAACCTCCTCCTTCACCCAGTCAATCACCCGGCAGGTTGTTTGATGAGGAAATGGACCCAGAAACTCCTCCAGGCCCCGAGCTGTCATTGGGGAGGAGAGACCAGCAACAAAACGGAGAAATACCTCAAATCGCCCATCTGTTGTGTTGTGGACTTTTGTAAGGAATTTCAGGATATTCCCGGAATTTGGATTCAGGAATTGTGCGACTGCAGCTACAAACTCTTGGATGGTGAGGTGTGGGAATGTGTACACCACTCTCCGGGCAGAATCCTCTCTCTCCAAAAGCTCCATCAGGAAACCGGACAGGAACTGGGAAGGCTGCAGGTTGTAGTTGATCAAATCTCCACTTGTAAACACAATCTTCTTCTCAGACACTCCTCTGAAGGCCATCTGACCAACCCTGAGTAACACATCACGGGGGTTCTCAATCTCACGGCCGTGGTTTTTCAGGATGTTGTAAATATAGTAGGAGTACAGTTGGGTGATGGTCTTGGGAACTCGCTGCGGGTCCCTGACTCTTTGTGTGAAGAAGGGGCCCAGTGCCAGAGCGAGGATCCAGCAGTAGGAGGGGTTGTAGCTCATGGTGTACAGGATCTCATTCTCCTCCACGTGTTTGAAAACTGCTTCTGCCACCGTCTGATCTTCAAAATACCTGATGAAATATTCCTTCCGTTCCTCACCAACAAATCCCAGGATTTCAGCCCAGACACTGATATCCGCCTTTTCCAATAAATGTAACGCAGTGGGACGGGTGGTCACCAGCACTGAACACCCTGGGAGCAGATTGCCCTGGATTAAACTGTACACAATGTCAGACACCTTGCACTTGAATTCAGGATCTGTGCACTGTGATTCTGTGTCTGTCCGACCATCAACAAAGTTGATTTTGTCCTTGAATTCATCCAATCCGTCGAATATGAACAGCAGTCCCTCTGTGTGTTTGCAGACCTCTCTCAGGATATTCCCAAAGTAGGGATAATGAAGCAGAATCAGTTCCTTCAGGTTTATTCTGCAGTTAATGGTGTTTAAATCCCGGAATTTGAAACTGAAGACAAACTGGAATTGTTGGTATATCTTCCTCTCGGCCCAGTCGTAAACAATCTTTTGTACCATTGTTGTTTTCCCGATCCCTGGGACTCCGGCCACTGCTGCGGACATCCCTGATTTGTTTCTAAAGATAGATCTTTTCAATTTTTGAACAAAGCTCTTCTTGAATAACTGATCAGTCCGGATTTTTTCCAGCTTACCACGGAGATCTTTTTCTCTCCACTCCTCGTGGTCTCTGCCTCTTGCCAGCAGCTCATGTTCCACCAGTGTCCGATCTCGAACAGTAGAAATGACCGTGAGCTCAGCGTATCGATCAACCAGCTGGAAAACCTTCACCTTCTCCCTCATCAGGATCGTGTTCACTCTCAGTGTTTCAGTTTGTGCCCGCAGAGTCTCCATGTGTTTCCTTCGGACATCTTAGGACGGACAGAAATAGGTTGTCAATGCCTGATCTGATGTACATGGAGCATACAACATATTTTCTTTAAATAAACAAAAATCTTGTGAAAGACATTGTTTGGGTGAAATTCAGAGATCAGAGACTAGAGTGTCTGAAGATGAATGACGGCCCAGAAACATTTCTGATTTGATTCAGATTCGCTGTTAAAGGCTCCACTCTCCCCTCTGTTGGTAGTTTGCAGATTCCCCGGTGTTCCAGCGAGCACCAAGTGCACACGTGATTCTGGAGAGGAGAGTGTTGTGTGGAGCGGGTGGTTTCACTGCTTTCACTGCTCAGCTTCTGCTGAACTGTGCAACCCTACAGAGGGTAACAGTGGAGGAGGAGGGCATTTACTTGCTCTAATGACTTTTACTTCTCTCACAATGGACCCCATGTTCTTGACACTCCTTTAGGATTAAGCTGTCGGTACTGAGTCACAGAAAAGGAACATAATTTCTGTTTCCTTTTCCAGGCTGAGCCAGTCACGATGTGACGCACCCCGCACTGGTCTACAGTCTCTTATTCTCCGAGGAGCTGGTACATGAACCCAGGCAATTCCCCGATGATGTGTGGAAGAGCAGGAAGCTGAAGAGGATGGCAGTGGTAATGGGGAACTCTAAAGTCAGGAGGACAGGCAGGCGATTCTGTGGACACCGATGGGACTTTGCCTCTCAGGTGCCATTGTCCGAAATGTTTCTGGACACGTTCACAATATCCTGAGAAGGGAGGTTGAGCAGTCAGAAGTTGTGACAAACATTGGTAACAACAACGTAGGGAAGAGAAAAGGGAGGAGGTCTGGAAAACAGAACACAGGGGGTTAGGAAAAAAGCTGAGGAGCAGGAACTCAAAAGTAGTGATCTCAGGATTGCTGCCTTTGCAACCTGACAGTGGCAATAGGAAGAGAATGAGGTGGCAGAAAAATGTGTGGCAGAGCATTTGGAGCAGGGAGCAGGAATTCAGATTTCTGGATAATTGTTACCACTTCCGGGGCAGGTAGGAGCTGTACAAAAGGCACGGGTTGCATGTGAATCCGATGAGGACCAATACTCTTATGGGCAGATTTACTGGAGCTGTTGGGAGTGTTTTACCCTAAAATGGCCGGGGGACCGGAACTAGGACAATAGAGCTGTGGATGAACCAGCAGTTTCACAAGTAGATGATGGGTTTAAGATGAATGTTAGGGTGGACAAGCCAATGAATGTTTTCAAATACAGAGAGAGCAAACTGTTAAATTGTACTGCATAGACAGCATTCAAAAAGGCGCAGATGCAGGACTGAACGCCTTGTGTTTAAATGCACGGAACATTCAGAATAAGGTGGACGAACTTTTGGCGCAATTAGAGATTGGTCGGTATGATGTCGTGGGCATCACTGAGTCATGGCTGAAAGAAGACCATAGCTGGGAGCTTAACGTTTAAAGATTTACGTCTTATCGAGAGGACTGGCAGGAAGGCATAGGCGTTGGTGATGTGGCTGTGCTGGTTCAAGGTGGAATCACATCTGTAGAAAGAGGTGACATAGGGTTAGAGAATGTTGAAGCTTTGTGGGTGGAGATAGGAAACTGTAAGAGTTAAAAAAAAAGCTTTATAGGGACCCTATATTGGCCTGAAAATAGCGAATGTGTGGGGTTGAGATTGCAAAGGGAGTTGGAAAAGGCGTGTGTTAAAGCCAATGACGCAGTTGTAATGAAGGACTTCAATGTGCACGGGGAATAAGAAAATCAAACGAACGTCAGGAATCAGATCGCAAGAGAGGGAATTTATTGAATTCCCACGAGATTGCGTTTCAGAGCAGCTTGTGCTTGAGACAACTCAGTGAAAGGCTGTCTTTGATTGGGTGTTGTGTAATAACCCTGATCTTATGAGGGAGCTTAATGTAAAAGAACCATTAAGAGATAGTGATCATAATATGAGTGAATTCATAATACCATTTGAGAGGGAGAAGCATAACTTACAGTATCAGTATCGCAATGGAATAAAGCGAATTACAGAGGCACAAGAGAGAAGCTTTCCCAGGTAGATTGGAGAAGGATACTAGCGGAGATGGCTGAAGCTTCTGGGAATAGGTCTCAAGTTGCAGGATGGATACGGCCAACGGAGGAAGAAGTTCTAAAGTGGCACGTGTAGGCAACCATGGGTGACAATGGAAGTTAAGGATTGCATAAAAGCCGAGGAAAGGGCGTACAAGATAACAATAGTCATCTAAAAAAACTATAAGTAGGGAAAAGATTAAATATGAGGACAGCAAAGCCAATAATATAAAGCAGGATAATAAACACTTTCTTTCAGTTATATAAAGATTAAAAGGGAGGTGAGAGTCCATGCTGGAACACTGGAGAATGTGCACTCTGCATATATCTTCACTGTTCCAGACGCTAGCAGTCTGCGAGTGACAGGCAGTAGGAGTGACTGCCATTGCTATCACAAAGGAAAAACATCTCGGCATACTGAAAGCTCTTAAGGTGCAAAGTCACCTGGGACAGATGGACTGCATCCCAGATATCTGAGAGAGGTTGCTGAAGAGATGACGGATGGATTGGTCATGATCTTGGAAGAATCACTTGATTCGGGCATGGTCCCGGAGGACTGGAAGATTGCAACTGTCACTCTGGTCTTTAAGAAGGGAGGAAGGCAAAAGAAGGAAAATTATCGGCCAGTTAGCCAAACCTCAGCGACTGGGAAAGAGTTGGAGTCTCTTATTAAGTTTGAGGTTTCGAGGTACTTGGAGACTAATGACAATATAAGTTAGCATGGTTTCTGTTGGAATTCATCCTGGAAGTAAGAAGCAGGGTGGACAAAGGAGTCAGTGGATCCCATTTACTTGGATTTTCAGAAGGCATTTGATAAGCTGCCGCACACGAGTCTGCTTAACCAGATAAAAATCTATGGCGTCACAGGAAAGATACTGGCACGTGGAGCGGAATTGCTGACAGGCAGCAGGCAGCGAGTGGGAATAAAAGGGGCCTTTTCTGGTTGGCTGCCAGTGTCCGGTGGTGTTCCGCAGGGATCAGTATTGGGACCGCTGACTTTCAGATTGTTTGTCAATGATTTAGATGATTGAATGTATGTATTTGTGGCAAAGTTTGCGGATGATACAGAGATAGGTGGAGGGGTCGGTAGTGCGATTGCAACAGGACTGAGGCAAATTGGAAAAAATGGGCAAAGAGGTGGCAGATGGAATTCATTGTTGGAAATGTATGATAATGCATTTTGGTGAAAGGAGCGGACTATTAACTAAATAGGAAAAAGTTCCAAGAATCAGAGGTGCAGAGCGACTTCAAAGGGACATCGGAGCCTCGAGCAAAACTCACAGAAGATTAGTTTAAAGGTCGAGTCTGTGGTAAAGGTGGCAAAAAAGGGAATCGAATATAAATGCTGAGCCTTTACAAGACTGTATAGTCAGGCTGCACTGTAGGTGTGTTGTCAACAGCTTTTCAGTACCTCTGAAAAGATGTGTGGTCATTAGAGAGAGTCCCGAGGAGATTCAGGAGGATGATTCCGGGAATGAAGGAGTTAACATATGGGGTGTGTTTTGGCAACTTTGGGCCTGTACTCACTGGAATTTTAAGGAATGCAAGGGAATCTCTTTTAAACCTGCAGAATGTTGAAAGGACCAGATAGGGTGGATGTGGAAAGGATGTTTCCTGTGGCAGGTGCATCCAGAACTAGGGGCCAGGGCCTCAAAATTGAGGGGCGATTCTTTACAACAGGTAAGGAGGACTCTTTGAGCCAGAGAATAATGACTGTCTGTAAGGCTCTGCCTCAGACTGCAGTGGAGGCCGAGTCCATGGGTGTAGTGAAGGCAGAAGTTCCTGATCGGTCAGGGCATCAAAGGATATGGCGAGAAGGCAGGTGTATGGTGTTGCGTGGAATCGGGGATCAGCCATGATGGAATGGCGGAGCAGACTGATGGGCTGAATGGCCGAATTCTGCTCCCATGTCATGTTCGTATGGAGGAATAACAACAAATCTCGGCTCCACTTTGGATCAGAGGTGCGAGATTTCCCTTGCTGGAGTTGGATGTTCCAATTGAAATGGTTTGGCTTCAGTTTTGTCAAATCTCCAGATACTCGGCCCCACAGAAAAGGTGTTGTGACAAATGCAAATTGCTTCGTGTCCTCCAGCCACAGCAACAAAACCTGTCTCCCAGACTCTGACAGTCTCTAAACAGGCCTCTAAAGATACGTATTCAGACTCTCAGAGTGAAATAACAACAAAAACCTGTCTCCCAGACTCTGACAGTCTCTAAACAGGCCTCTAAAGATACGTATTCAGACTCTCAGAGTGAAATAACAACAAAAACCTGTCTCCCAGACTCTGACAGTCTCTAAACAGGCCTCTAAAGAGACATATTCAGACTCTCAGTGTGAAATAACAACAAAAACCTGTCTCCCAGACTGACAGTCTCTAAACAGGCCTCTAAAGAGACGTATTCAGACTCTCAGTGTGAAATAACAACAAAAACCTGTCTCCCAGACTGATAGTCTCTAAACAGGCCTCTACAGAGACGTATTCAGACTCTCAGTGTGAAATACAGACTTTCAGATTTCCGTTCCATCACTTACCTTTCAGATGTTTGGGCACTTCAGAGAAATCCCGCTCAGTGTCCATGTAGGCGAACTGGCCGTCACCTGTTCAAACAGATTAACCTGCATGAAGTCTGTTCTGTGTAATACTGTAAACTCATCAGCATTTACATCTGTAACACACAGTGTATTGTACACCGTACCTCGCTCCCGTATTTCATTCAATATTCTGCTCAGCTTCGGTAAATGGTGGTGCAGTTTCACAAAGGATTCCCACATCACTTTCCGGGCCCCGGAGCCCTTCTCCATCACCAGATCCAGGAGGAGTTTGGAAGCGCCCGGTCGGTTTCCCTTCTCCGCGAGCTCAGTCACGCTCTGTAATGAACAATGGGAAATATATTGAGGAACGGAGGGATGGGTTCAAATCTACCCTGAACATGGACAGACCCAGCACATTCTGCTCGTCGCAAATCACTGACAGCAATTGTTTGTAGCAGGAAAAAGAATTTAAAAGAAGTTAGCATGGCCAATGATGACTTTCTGAACGCCACAGATTGCGGGGTACTTATCCACTTGGCAATGTTTAAGCAAAGCAGTCATAGTGTGAGTGAGCCAGAGATAGAGTAGGTTATTGATGCTTTGTGTCAGAGAGGGTTCATTGAGGAGAGGCGGAGGCTTGGGTTGATCTTGGGTAATATTTCCCTTCTCTTTTTCATGGTTAGGACAGTGGGAAAGCCAGGCAGGATAATGGGATGCTCTTCCTACAGGGTGCGGCAAGACAGGGAGACGTTCAGTGTCCCCGATAACTACACCTTCAGGAATTTCATCCAGCTGCAGCTTAATACAGACTGTGCTGAGGAATCGGAGCTGGAGCTGGGTGAACTCAGGATCATTCCGGAGGCTGAGAGATTGACTCAGGCTATACAGGGAGGGAGCTGTGCACAAGGCCCGGAACACAGGGAACTGGGTGACTGTCAGGAGGGGGAAGGGAACAGGCAGCCACTACAGGAAACTCTTTGTAACAGGGATACGGCTTTCTGTTTCGGGGTATGGCCTCGCAGAGGAAAGCCACGGTGATTATGCCTCTGGCTCTGAGTTTGGCTTTGTGACTCGGAAGGGATGAGAAGTGCTGAGATGCACTGACGGGGAATACAATGATCAGGAGAATAGACTGGAGATTCTATTTACGAGAACAGGATTTTTGGATGGTGTGTTACCAAGGTCAGTGATATCTCGTATCGACTCTGAAACTTCCTTAAGGGCAGGATGAGCAGGTCTTGGTCCACGTTGGTACCAATGACAAGAGTAGGAAGTGTGATGAGATACTGCAAAACGATACAGATCCAAAATTTCTTGAAAGTGTTATCGAAGGTAGATGGCGTTGTAAAGCTTTTTGGACATGGGGCTTCGTAAATCAAAATATTGAATACAGAAGTTGGGATATTATGTCGAAGTTGATGTTTCAGAGGCTAAATTGAAGAAATGTGTACATCTACCTCCTGAAAGGATATCAATAAGATTGAACAAATGCAGAATAAAATACAGATTGTTACCAGGAGTTGAGGATCTGAGATATAGAGGAAGTGTGAATAGGCTAGGACATTAATCCATAGAGTGTCGGAGGACCATGAGAGATGTGAAAGAGATATACAAGTTTATAAAAGGTATACAGAGAGTTATTGCGAAAATGCATTTATTACTGAGGTTGAGTGAGACTGGAATTAGAGATCATAGGGTAATGATGACAGGTGAAAGGCAAAGTGAAGGGGAACCTGTTCACTCAGAGGTTGCTGAAGAGCGCGGAACGTGCTGCCATCTTAATTAGTCGATGTACATTCGAGTTGATTATTTAAGATCAGTTTGGATAAGTTCATTCAATGGGGGAGTTTTGGACGTCTCCAGTCCGAGTTCAGATCAATGGGACTAAGCAGATAATACGTCGGTGTGGACTAGGTGGGCAGAAGAGCCTGTTGCTGTACTGTAAGGTTTGATGACTATGACTAGGTGAAACTATGGCCGGGCCACTGTTGAGTTTTGCCAGGGTAATCCCTGGTGAACCGCAGCAGCTTCACCCTTCACTGCCAGGATCCATGAGGGGTCCAGTGCCAGCCAACAGCTGGGAACTGGCAGTGAGGAGCAGCCAGCAAACTCAGGACTATTGTGTATGTGTCACAGACCAAAGCCGACCGGTGGTAATGTTGAGTAAGAAGTTTGGACTGAAATTCTCAGCTGCCTCATGTGGAATGCAATGCTCAGTATGGTGTCTGGCTCTTCACTAATATTCATTCTAGGTGGTAATAGGTGAACGCAGTCCAGTAGCACGTGGACCATTGGAAAGCTGTTTCCTTGTAATTCTATGTTAGCTGTAGATGTTTGGAATATTTTCAGTGGCACTAATGTTGCACTTCCCATGTTAACAGTATATGCTATGGTAATTACAAACTCAAATTGGAAGTCACAAGGAACAGAAGTAACAGAACCATGAGGCATGTTGGGATATTGATCAAAAAAAGGGTCAGCAGTTCAAATGAGAGATGACAGTCAGTGTTGAACTGACGATGGGGTTGAAGGTCGACCGAGAATGAGCTGAGAAATAAGTCACTATATATTTGATTTGTGGGAAACCCGTGGGTCATCAGGAGAACGCAGACTGGTGAGTGGCCATTAAGGTCGAACATTGGGAACATGATGTGATGTCAGACTGAGTGGTGTAGAGTGGTTATCTGTCCACTTGCAATGTCCGTCAAGTGTCACATCACTAAATTCACCAGTCAATCATTGCCTGTATCCTAATCTGTCTATAAATGAATGTGATCAGAAAACTGGAGAGAGGATTGTGTTGGTTAATAAAAGTTCAGGGTTTTTCGCAGATGAAAACTCTTTTCTTGATGTTGACCACAAGCATTACAGGATTTTTACAGCCCAGAGGTGTCGTTACACCGGTTCTGTCGGTTTGTGATAGATTCAGTAGAATATACACTCAGTGTATGTCCCTTCCACTTACGTGATACTCCTGCCCGGTGAAGTGATCCTCGCCCATTAACATGAAGCTGACTCCCTCCACGCCCTCCTCAATCGCCTGCTCCAGGCGCTCCATGTAGAATCTCGTCAACCAAAACAGTTGGTGATCGTCACAATTTGACAGGAAGGCGGAGATGGCGGAGTTCAGATCTGTAGTCGTTCATAGAACATAAAATAATAGATGTACCATGCGTATGCGGACACGATGCCATTTTAAACCAATCCCATTTTCAGGAACACGGTCAATGTCCCCCGTTCCCGGCCTACTCATGAGTTCAAATGCCTCTCAGACGCTGCTGAGTATCTGTTTCCAGTCCCTCCCTCGGCAGCTCATTCCAGACACCGATCACTCTCTGTGGAAAACCTGCATCGTAAATCCCCTTTAAACTTTACCATCTAAACAGACCTGTTACCTCAGGTTTTTGTGGTGAAACTCGTCTGCACCCTCTACAGACCCTCCACATCATTCTCGATTTGTGCACAATACTGAAATTGTCTCTTAACCAACGCGTATCCAGTTACAGTCTAACCTTAACAAATACCTCAACTCATCGTTAGCACACTACTAATTGTGTTGCCACCTTCAGGGAGCTGGGCACATCCATCACAAGACCCGACAGTACATCAATCTTATTATCAGTCCCAACATTCACCGTGCACATTGCGCGCGAATTTGACCTCTCAAAATGCAACTTCTCACATTTGCCTGAATTATCTGTACTTGGTGACACTGTGTTCCTATTTCTAACTGGATGCCGAACACTTTGACAACAGTCCCAAATTTATTCAACTCCTCCAACTCTGTAAATCAACGAATAAGTCCACCTAGTATATAATCTGATTAACCTATTTGATTCACACACACGACACATGGCGAAACATCGATCCTTGCGAACACTACTGGTCACAGACCTTCAGCCAGAACAACGCTCCTCTGGTGCTGACTCCATTTTATGTACCCAAGACGACTTTGAAATCAATTTACAGATCCTCAGCACGAAACGTTGAAGGTTATTTTTTTCACTATAGGTGCTTCCTGACCTGCTGAGTTCCTCCAGCATTTTGTACAATGCCCTCTCCACTTATTATTTTGTTTTACTTTCATCCTATTCGCCAAGAGCATTTCATTGCTTCAGTAGCCCCCCCCACCCCCGCCCCAGATTCCCTGTGTACAATTTCTCTTGTTCACTGTCTCCTGCACCCAGCCCGTCCTCCCTCAATATAACCTTCTTTAACTCGGCCACAGAAAACAAACACCGGGAACTCCCCTCACCTCCATTGTGCAACAACCCGTTTATCTGGGGAGAATTCACCATTGCCCTTCCAAACAGAAAACAACATCTATTTCTCTCGCTGGCTGTCGGAGGCATTTCCCACATCAGGCCTTACCAAATGCTGACGGAAATTCTGTCTGTTCCCTCTACTGTTACATTGCCCGCTGTTGTCTTCCTGTCTGAGTGTTACCCACAGCCACCTTATTCAGGGGCTCCTTCTCCTTTCACTCAGGTGAAGATTTGTGGGGTGAGCGGAGCGATTCGATCATTCCCCTCGTTAGGTCCCTGCGCTGGAGCTGGTGAATTGTTCCAGTGCTCAAAGTCGCTTTACCAGGTGGAAAAATGACCCCGTTTGATGGCACTCTTTTGCCCAGTTATTGCCCAAGTTTATCCCTCTGAACTATTGATAATTTGACTACACGTGTACCATAAGGACAGAGTTTTAATGAGAATGAGCTCAGTGAACATACTTGTGTCCATTCTGACTCTGACTGACGTTGGTTGATTGTCGTCTTCTTGTCTGCCGTCTGGGTGGCAGAAAGCTCCACCTGCTGGCAGTGACCTGAATTACACAAATAAAGGAGTGAGTCAGTTACTCCGCCCTTCATAATTTAAACAATGTTTGTAAGGTCACTGCTCACTCTCCTACATTTCAGGGAGCAAATGGAGATTGAAACAAAGACCTCCAACTGAACACAGAGTTCAAGATGATAGCAAGGAAATATAAGGAAACTTTCTTAAAGGAGCGATGCACTGAAGCTGAAGAAGCCAACAGAATTGGAAAAAGAAACACAAGAGAACTTTTGCTAAATGTTAGGGAGATCAAAGGAACATTTCATGTAAAATGAGCATAGGAAAAGACAAAGAAGGGAAGGACCTTACAGAAGCAAAGGACATCAAAGGGAGTTGGCAGGAACACACAGAAGAATTGCAGAAAGATCCAACAGCGAAGACACCTGCAATGACTCCCTTATCGATCTAGAGCCAGGCATTCTGGAAAGTGAAGTCGAATGGGCCATAGAAATCATTGCCAATAATAAGGCTGCAGGATGTGACAGGACTCCGGTTGAATTGTTTAAAACTCTAAAAGATGATGCTGTAAATGTGTTGCATACAATTTCCCAGAAGATCTGGGAAAAAATTAGAAACAACAATGACCTTTATGCTGGATTAAGATGTGTTTTTATCCCCATACCCAAGAAGGGAACTATAAAGGATTGTTCAAATTACTGAACATTTTCACAAGCTAGAAAGATAATTCTAAAGATTGTGCAAGCAATGCTCCAGCAATATATGGAACCTGAACTGCCAGATGTACAAGCTGGTTTTAGAAGAGGCAGAGGCACCAGAGAGCATATTGCTAACCTACGCTGGATAATGGAGAAATTGAGAGACTTCCAGAAAAGTATTTATCTGTGTTTTATTGACCACTCTAAAGCCCTCAACAGTGTGGACCATAATAAACTACAGCAAATCCATAAGGAAATGGAGATACCTGGACATCCGCTGTGCCCTATGAGAAACTCTAATAGGTTGGCCACATCAAGAGAAAACAGTATTCCATGATGGTAAAACAGAAGGTAAAGGAAGGGGAGGACACCAGAGATGATGATGGCTACATAATACTACTAGACAATGAGCCTGACCTTGTGAAATCTTGGATAGGCAGTTTCCAACAAGGCAGCTTGGTGTGCAGTAACGTTGTTTTATTTCACTGTATTCATCAGCTTTCATGTATGGTTGACTGACTATTGAGTTTGAACATAAATTGGACAATGATTTTATCATAAACTAAATGCAATAATAAATATAAATGTTTTCAGTCAATAACAGACTTATTGTTGCATTTTATTCCTCAGATAAATCGCTAATGCAGACAGGGAGCAACCATGCACCAAGCATCCGTCCCCATAACACCCCCTTGGTGAGCCTGCTGGCCCAAGGTGGGTCTGTTTACTCTGTTGTTTAAACCCAGACACCTCAAACAAAAGGCATCCGCTGGGTCCCTCCAGCCCACCGTGTCAGATAGTAAGATCGTGACTTGTTCACAAAATCACTCAACACCGCACTTGTAGGTTAACACTTTACCGGTGTCTGCTACAAATATACTGAAGCCTTCTTTATCCTCGCTACTTCAGAGGAAATAAACCCCCTGTACTCCCACTGTCGCCATTGCAGCTCCGCTAACTCCTTGGAGAGGAAGAGCAGCATTAAAAAAACGAGCTTGTTGGATCTTTCCCGGGAGTCAGGTTAGGAAACGCGTGGTGGGGTCCAGGGAGGAAACTCCTTAATGACGAAACCCATATTCCCGTTGGTTGGTATGCTAAATTGGCATTTGCTGTCACCAGTGAGGGATAAGTAAATCTCACATCACTTCACATGAGATACCGGGCACGCGCAGCATGCTTAAATCGTCTAAATGTCAGCACGGGAGCGCAAGCGTGATGGCGCTCCGTGAGACGCATGAGCAGTGGGCTGGTGCACTCGGTAGATGAGGAGACTGTAGAGTCAGTAACAGGGAACGGGGAGCGCGTCCCTTGGTCCCGTACCGTGCTGGCCAGCTCACCGAATGAGTCATGGTCAATCCGCAACCTGCTGGGGTACAACATTAATACACCAATCCCCATGTATATACTTAATCAATGTAATGTTTCTTGTCAGTTCCACAATATAATTAGTTTGCTGATGTTATATTGTGTTACACTAATTAAGCTGTCAGAACTTGTCTAATCAACACACAAAATGCATAAGTGGACCACTCGGTCCTTCAAAACTGCTGATGATCTGATTTAAACTTTCGTTACGAATTGCCCCATGTTCATCTCGATAACACTTCAATCCCACTTTTTATGAAGCTGGGCTTCGAATGGAAACAAAGGCTTTTCTTTCACTGGTCAGTGAGTAGAACGAGTTCCTAACTCCCCCGATTAACTCCAGCAAAAATAAAATGGGAGGTTGAAAGAGGGAGTGGAGAGGGGAAACTGTTGCTGCTTTTCACTGCACGATGCCCTTTCCACAGTCAATACTTCCACAGTCTTTCTGAACATTGCATCTACCTTAATATCATCTCCTTCATCATCTGACCCAACACGCTGCCTCCCAGCAAAAAATGACTGAATTTAAAGCAATTCCGGTTGCAAGGGCATTCGTTCATGTCAAGTAAAGGTATTACCTGTGACTTTGGTACCGGGTCAAAAGGGAACATTGCAAAACCTAGTTCTGTTTAAGCACAGGTTCATAGGTTCTGGCAATTTATTGGAAGAAGACTACTTGATGTCGCCAGGCTATGTAAATATAAATTATTGGTTGCCATTTGCTAGTTAGGACTGAATGAAATGTGGTGCTGGAACATTTGGCTTCAAGAGGGTTTGCTCTTAGCAGAGGCTTGCACGACGATATACTCGAGGGCAAGTGTATCATTGCAGCTTGCAATAGACAGAGGAGTCAATGACATGTTGCTGCAGTTCATGGTAATTCCACATTTCTGCAATCACTACAGCAGGAAGCGCTGCGGGTCTCATAAAGGGAGAAAATTCTCAACGCATTTTGAGATGATTGCCACCTAACACAGCCAAGCAACGAAACAACAGAACTGATAAGAGTTTGAAATGAGCAAGCAATGTGAGGGAATGTGTGTGGCTTCACAGAGCTGGGATGCTGACAGCAATTAGCAAATCTGGAGTGATTCCAACTGACATAACTGGCACTTCTACATGTATTCACTCCCTCTCCAGCTATTTCCTACCTTCCTTGGTACAGATATGTAATGTCTGAAGGACCGGTGTTTGAATAAATGAGACTCACCAAATTTTCTCCTGACTGAATCAATGGAAACTCTGAGTCAGATGGGTCCTCTCCAGTTGATGCTCTCAGCACTCGGGCTGGTTCACGTTGATCTTCCCTCGTCTTTAGTTGTGATTTCTTTCCAGTTGTGGGCTTTTCTTCCAGTAAATCTCTCACTGTAGGTCTAACTTTAACCAGAGAGACGATGAAGCACGTTAACAACACAAAGGAGAACCAAGCATTAAACTGAAATTTAAATCTTGAATGCATATATAATGATCCGAGTGAAGAAATCTGGAACTGTCCCTCACAGTTTACAAAACCTAACAAGGGATACAAGGGAACACATACACAATGCTGGTGGAACTCATCAGGACAGGCAGCATCTGTACGTCAACTCGACTCTCTCCATAGATGCTGCCTCGCCTGCTGAGTTCCTCTAGCATTTTGTGTGTGTTGCTTCGCAGCATCTGACGATTTTCTCTTGTTTGTGATGGGATACACATACCGGGGCTCAGTCATGGTGTAAGATACAAGTCATAATACATAGGAGTAGAATTAAGTGATTTGGTCATTCTAGTCTGCTCAATAACCAATCATGGGGGATTATTTTTCCAACCCCGTATTCTTGCTTCCCTGCGATAGTACGCAACCTATTTCGCAAATCAGAACATGAATGTACCCAACGATAGCCTCCACCACACTCTGTGGCATCGAATTCCACAGATCAACCAACATTTGGCTGAAGTAATTGGTCTCGTCTCAGTTTCATAGTGAAGCTTCTTTATTCTGAGGCTGCACTCAGATCCCAGACACTCCGCCTAATCAAGACATCCTCTCCATTCCCAATGTATCCAGGCTTGTTGTTATTTAATAGGTATAAATAATTACTCCCACCCCCCACCCCCCACCACAACCACCATCCTTCTGAACTCTACTGAACACAGGCCCCAGGGCTATAACATGCCCCACATGCATAAAGCTCATCATTTCCTGGCTTATTTTGTGAACCTTGTTATCAACAATTGTACTGAACAGATGTCCAGGATTAAAAGGACAGATAACCGGTACCAGGATAATTTACAGGGAAAAGATCTGATTTCATTACTGTCCTACTATCACAAAACGAGCGCAGCTGCACTGCTCCATTCACAGGAAATTTAACATGTTCCAGAGTGAATGTAATAAAGAGAAACTGGAATAACTGGAAATGCTCAGCAGGTAAGGAACTGCCGTGGGGAGAGGACCAAGTTAACAATTCGGTTTCCTGACCTTTTGTCAGAATGGTTACAAATATTACCCAGTTTTTACTGGAAATCCTGTGTTGTTTACTTTGGAGCAGCAGAGACTGAGGAGAAATCTGTTAGAGGTTTGTAAGATTGTGAAAGACATTGACAGAGTAGTCAGGGAGTATCTTTTCAGTGGTTAGAAATGTCTAATACCAGAGGACATGCAATGAAGGTGTGAGGGAGTAGATGCAAATGGAATGTGAGGGTAAGTTGTTTTACTCAGGGAGGGAGTGGTGAATACATGGAATGAGCTGCCTGTTGTGGTGGTAGAAGACAATACATCGGAGTCTTTGAAGACACATGGGTGTGAGGAAGATCGAGAGGATATGGATATTGTGTAAGACGGACCGATTAGTTATTTTTTGGGGGGGGGCTTGATTTCTTTTTTAACTGGTTTAGCACACCATTGTGGCTGAAGCACCTGTTCCTGTGATGCACTGTTCCATGTTCTGTTCTATCTCCAGCATCTTGAGTTTCACTTTGACTCCCAGTGGCAGATAGGTGGGAGTGAGGGGGAATTTCCAAATGTGAATTGAATTCTGAAACTCTGTTCTATTTCTACCGGTGCAAACACAAAACTACATGTTTAATCACAGGCTCACCCTGTGAGGGACAGAATTGGAAATTCAATTCCCTGCTTTTCTTCCAAAGGAACTATAGAGTCAAATATCTAAGCACAAAACAGAAATTCTAACTGATCATTTCATAAACCCAGGAAACTTGATCCCCGAATTAATTTTATCTGGTTAAAAAATTAGTGGCATCTATCCCGGGACCCCACCTTACTGGGTCACAGCCCACACTGAGAGTTTAGGACATCTTTCCCATTTTCCACATTGGGTGGCATCAACACAGATTCAACCTGATAGTTTTCAACCCAATTTCCCAATTCCACTCAACTTCGCTTCCCAAGAGACTTAACCCCTTCCAAAGCAATGTACTAAAAAGCTGAAAACGAAATGAATATTCAACAGATAAAGATCATCTGTGGAAAGATGATTTTTCAGGTCCAACACCCTGAATTGAAATGGCTTTGAACATTTTTTTGATTTGATTTCAGGTCTCAAGCATCTTGAGTGTTTTTTTAATTTTCAGCTGCTCACAGACAGGCGACAGTGAGTGTGAATTTCCAAACACGTTGAGGATACTGAACCCGAGGTAGATAACCAGTGATGCAAACACTGAACAGCTCACTCCAGGTACTCACCGCCTCTGTGTATTGAGGTTAACTCGCAGGTCTATTCGATCTGTCTGCTGTATTGTTTCTGTGCCCTTCGGTTCAGACTCACTCACCCTGGGAAACGAACACTGGTGTATGTGGCTGGGCATCAAGGGTTTACAGACTACACAAGGCTGGACTCACTAACCCCGGGAAACGAACACTGGTGTATGTGGCTGGGCATCAAGGGTTTACAGACTACACAAGGCTGGACTCACTAACCCCGGGAAACGAACACTGGTGTATGTGGCTGGGCATCAAGGGTTTACAGACTACACAAGGCTGGACTCACTAACCCTGGGAAACGAACACTGGTGTATGTGGCTGGGCATCAAGGGTTTACAGACTACACAAGGCTGGACTCACTAACCCTGGGAAACGAACACTGGTGTATGTGGCTGGGCATCAAGGGTTTACAGACTACACAAGGCTGGACTCACTCACCCTGGGAAACGAACACTGGTGTATGTGGCTGGGCATCAAGGGTTTACAGACTACACAAGGCTGGACTCACTAACCCTGGGAAACGAACACTGGTGTATGTGGCTGGGCATCAAGGGTTTACAGACTACACAAGGCTGGACTCACTAACCCTGGGAAACGAACACTGGTGTATGTGGCTGGGCATCAAGGGTTTACAGACTACACAAGGCTGGGCAGACTACACAGACTACACAAGGCTGGACTCACTCACCCTGGGAAACGAACACTGATGTATGTGGCTGGGCATCAAGGGTTTACAGACTACTCAAGGCTTGACTCACTAACCCTGGGAAACGAACAATGGTATATGTGGCTGGGCATCAAGGGTTTACAGACTACACAAGGCTGGACTCACTAACCCTGGGAAACGAACACTGGTGTATGTGGCTGGGCATCAAGGGTTTACAGACTACACAAGGCTGGACTCACTAACCCTGGGAAACGAACACTGGTGTATGTGGCTGGGCATCAAGGGTTTACAGACTACACAAGGCTTGACTCACTAACCCTGGGAAACGAACACTGGTGTATGTGGCTGGGCATCAAGGGTTTACAGACTACACAAGGCTGGACTCACTAACCCTG
>NW_026780240.1:0-46430 GCF_030144855.1 Hypanus sabinus | reverse complement strand
AGGTGCAGGAGCCTCAGGACCCACACCACCAGGTTCAGGGACAGTTATCACCCCTCAACCATCAATATGGAGGACAGGAGCCTCAGGACACACACCACCAGGTTCAGGGACTGTGATTACCCCTCAACCATCAGAAAGGAGGTACAGGAGCCACAGGAACCACACCACCAGGTTCAAAACGGTTATCAACCCCTCAACCACCAGGAATGAGGTACAGTAGCCTCAGGACCCACACCACCAGGTTCAGGGACAGTTATCACCCCTCAACCATCAGGAAGGAGGAACAGGAGCCTCAGGACCCACACCACCAGGTTCAGGGTCAGTTATCACCCCTCGACCATCACAAAGGAGGTACAGGAGCCTCAGGACCCACACCACCAGGTTCAGGGACAGTTATCACCCCACAACCATCAGGAAGGAGGTCCAGGAGCCTCAGGACCCACACCACCAGTTTCAGGGACAGTTCTCACCACCCCACCATCAGGAAGGAGGTACAGTAGCCTCAGGACCCACACCACCAGGTTCAGGGACAGTTATCACCCCACAACCATCAGTAAGGAGGTGCAGGAGCCTCAGGACCCACACCACCAGGTTCAGGGACAGTCATCAACCCCTCAACCATCAGGAAGGAGGAACAGGAGCCTCAGGACCCACACCACCAGGTTCAGGGTCCGTTATCACCCCTCAACCATCAGGAAGGAGGTACAGGAGTCTCAGGACTCACACCACCAGGTTCAGGGACAGTTATCACCCCTCAAACATCCGGAAGGAGGTCCAGGAGCCTCAGGACCCACACCACCAGGTTCAGGGACAGTTATCACCCCACAACCATCAGGAAGGAGGTCCAGGAGCCTCAGGACCCACACCACCAGGTTCAGGGACAGTTATCACCCCTCAACCATCAATATGGAGGACAGGAGCCTCAGGACACACACCACCAGTTTCAGGGACTGTGATTACCCCTCAACCATAAGGAAGGAGTTACAGGAGCCACAGGAACCACACCACCAGGTTCAAAAACGGTTATCAACCCCTCAAGCACCAGGAATGAGGTACAGGAGCCTCAGGACCCACACCACCAGGTTCAGGAAGAGTTATCAACCCCTCAACCATCGGGAAGGAGGAACAGGAGCCTCAGGACCCACACCGCCAGGTTCAGTGACAGTTATCACCCCTCAACCATCCGGAAGGAGGTCCAGGAGCCTCAGGACCCACACCACCAGGTTCAGGGACAGTTATCACCCCACAACCATCAGGAAGGAGGTCCAGGAGCCTCAGGACCCACACCACCAGTTTCAGGGACAGTTCTCACCACCCCACCATCAGGAAGGAGGTACAGTAGCCTCAGGACCCACACCACCAGGTTCAGGGACAGTTATCACCCCACAACCATCAGTAAGGAGGTGCAGGAGCCTCAGGACCCACACCACCAGGTTCAGGGACAGTTATCACCCCTCAACCATCAATATGGAGGACAGGAGCCTCAGGACACACACCACCAGGTTCAGGGACAGTTATCACCCCTCAACCATCAGGAAGGAGGTACAGGGGCCTCAGGACCCACACCACCAGGTTCAGGGACAGTTATCACCCCTCAACCATCAATATGGAGGACAGGAGCCTCAGGACACACACCACCAGCTTCAGGGACTGTGATTACCCCTCAACCATCAGGAAGGAGGTACAGGAGCCAGAGTAACCACACCACCAGGTTCAAAAACGGTTATCAACCCCTCAACCACCAGGAATGAGGTACAGGAGCCTCAGGACCCACACCACCAGGTTCAGGAAGAGTTATCAACCCCTCAACCATCGGGAAGGAGGAACAGGAGCCTCAGGACCCACACCACCAGGTTCAGGGACAGTCATCAACCCCTCAACCATCAGGAAGGAGGTACAGGAGCCTCAGGACCCACACCACCAGGTTCAGGGTCAGTTATCACCTCTGAACCATCAGGAAGGAGGTACAGTAGCCTCAGGACCCACACCACCAGGTTCAGGGACAGTTATCACCCCACATCCATCAGGAAGGAGGTACAGGAGCCTCAGGACACACACCACCAGGTTCAGGGACAGTTATCACCCCTCAAACATCAGGAAGGAGGTACAGGAGCCTCAGGACACACACGTCTAGCTTCAGGGACAGTTATCACCCCTCAACCATCAGGAAGCAGGTACAGGAGCCTCAGGACCCACACCACCAGGTTCAGGGTCAGCTATCACCCCTCAACCATCAGGAAGGAGGTACAGGAGCCTCAAAATCCACACCACCAGGTTCAGGGACAGTTATCACCCCTCAACCATCAGGAAGGAAATACAGGAGCCTTAGGACCCACGCGACCAGGTTCAGGGACAGTTAGCACCCCACAACCATCTGGAAGGAGGTATAGGAGCCTCAGGACCCACACCAGCAGGTTTAGGGACAGTTATTACCCCTCTACTATCAGGAAGGAGGTACAGAAGCCCCAGGACCTACACCACCAGGTTCAGGGACAGTTACTACCCCTCAACCATCAGGAAGGAGGTACAGGAGCCTCATGACCCACACCACCAGGTTCAGGGACAGTTATCACGCCTCAACCATCAGGAAGGAGGTACAGGAGCCTCAGGACCCACACCACCAGGTTCAGGAAACACTTATCACCCCTCAACCATTAGGTAGGAGTTACAGGAGCCTTAGGACCCACACCACAAGGTTCAGGGACAGTTATCACCCCGCATCCATCAGGAAGGAGGTACAAGAGCCTCAGTACTCACACGACCAGGTTCTGTGACAGTTATCACCCCTCAACCATCAGGAAGGAGGTACAGGGGCCTCAGGACCCACACCACCAGGTTCAGGGACAGTTATCACCCCTCAACCATCAATATGGAGGACAGGAGCCTCAGGACACACACCACCAGGTTCAGGGACTGTGATTACCCCTCAATCATCAGGAAGGAGGTACAGGAGCCAGAGGAACCACACCACCAGGTTCAGGAAGAGTTATCAACCCCTCAACCATCGGGAAGGAGGAACAGGAGCCTCAGGACCCACACCGCCAGGTTCAGGGACAGTCATCAACCCCTCAACCATCAGGAAGGAGGAACAGGAGCCTCAGGACCCACACCACCAGGTTCAGGGTCAGTTATTACCCCTCAACCATCAGGAAGGAGGTCCAGGAGCCTCAGGACCCACACCACCAGGTTCAGGGACAGTTATCACCCCTCAAACATCAGGAAGGAGGTACAGGAGCCTCAGGACACACACAACTAGGTTTAGGGACAGTTATCACCCCTCAACCATCAGGAAGCAGGTACAGGAGCCTCAGGACCCACACCACCAGGTTCAGGGTCAGTTATTACCCCTCAACCATCAGGAAGGAGATACAGGAGCCTTAGGACCCACGCGACCAGGTTCAGGGACAGTTAGCACCCCACAACCATCAGGAAGGAGGTATAGGAGCCTCAGGACCCACACCACCAGGTTTAGGGACAGTTATTACCCTTCAACTATCAGGAAGGAGGTACAGGAGCCCCAGGACCTACACCACCAGGTTCAGGGACAGTTACTACCCCTCAACCATCAGGAACGAGGTACTGGAGCGACAGGACCCACACCACAAGTTTCAAAAACAGTTATTACCCCTCAACCACAAGAAAGGAGGTACAGGAGCCCCAGGACCCACACCACCTGGTTCAGGGACAGTTATTACCCCTCAACCATCAGGAAGGAGGTACAGGAGCCTCAGGACCCACACCACCAGGTTCAGGGACAGTTCTCACCACCCCACCATCAGGAAGGAGGTACAGTAGCCTCAGGACCCACACCACCAGGATCAGGGACAGTTATCACCCCACAACCATCAGGAAGTAGGTGCAGGAGCCTCAGGACCCACACCACCAGGTTCAGGGACAGTTATCACCCCTCAACCATCAATATGGAGGACAGGAGCCTCAGGACACACACCACCAGTTTCAGGGACTGTGAATACCCCTCAACCATCAGGAAGGAGTTACAGGAGCCACAGGAACCACACCACCAGGTTCAAAAACGGTTATCAACCCCTCAAGCACCAGGAATGAGGTACAGGAGCCTCAGGACCCACACCACCAGGTTCAGGAAGAGTTATCAACCCCTCAACCATCGGGAAGGAGGAACAGGAGCCTCAGTACTCTCACGACCAGGTTCAGTGACAGTTATCACCCTACAACCATCAGGAAGGAGGTACAGAAGCCTCAGGACCCACACCACCAGGTTCAGGGACAGTTATCACCCCTCAACCATCAGGAAGGAGGTACCGGAGCCTCAGGACACACACCACCAGGTTCAGGGACAGTTATTACCACTCAACAATCAGGAAGGAGGTACAGGAGCCTCAGGACCCACACCACCAGGTTCAGGGTCAGTTATCACCTCTGAACCATCAGGAAGGAGGTACAGTAGCCTCAGGACCCACACCACCAGGTTCAGGGACAGTTATCACCCCACATCCATCAGGAAGGAGGTACAGGAGCCTCAGGACACACACCACCAGGTTCAGGGACAGTTATCACCCCTCAAACATCAGGAAGGAGGTACAGGAGCCTCAGGACACACACGTCTAGCTTCAGGGACAGTTATCACCCCTCAACCATCAGGAAGCAGGTACAGGAGCCTCAGGACCCACACCACCAGGTTCAGGGTCAGCTATCACCCCTCAACCATCAGGAAGGAGGTACAGGAGCCTCAAAATCCACACCACCAGGTTCAGGGACAGTTATCACCCCTCAACCATCAGGAAGGAAATACAGGAGCCTTAGGACCCACGCGACCAGGTTCAGGGACAGTTAGCACCCCACAACCATCTGGAAGGAGGTATAGGAGCCTCAGGACCCACACCAGCAGGTTTAGGGACAGTTATTACCCCTCTACTATCAGGAAGGAGGTACAGAAGCCCCAGGACCTACACCACCAGGTTCAGGGACAGTTACTACCCCTCAACCATCAGGAAGGAGGTACAGGAGCCTCATGACCCACACCACCAGGTTCAGGGACAGTTATCACGCCTCAACCATCAGGAAGGAGGTACAGGAGCCTCAGGACCCACACCACCAGGTTCAGGAAACACTTATCACCCCTCAACCATTAGGTAGGAGTTACAGGAGCCTTAGGACCCACACCACAAGGTTCAGGGACAGTTATCACCCCGCATCCATCAGGAAGGAGGTACAAGAGCCTCAGTACTCACACGACCAGGTTCTGTGACAGTTATCACCCCTCAACCATCAGGAAGGAGGTACAGGGGCCTCAGGACCCACACCACCAGGTTCAGGGACAGTTATCACCCCTCAACCATCAATATGGAGGACAGGAGCCTCAGGACACACACCACCAGGTTCAGGGACTGTGATTACCCCTCAATCATCAGGAAGGAGGTACAGGAGCCAGAGGAACCACACCACCAGGTTCAGGAAGAGTTATCAACCCCTCAACCATCGGGAAGGAGGAACAGGAGCCTCAGGACCCACACCGCCAGGTTCAGGGACAGTCATCAACCCCTCAACCATCAGGAAGGAGGAACAGGAGCCTCAGGACCCACACCACCAGGTTCAGGGTCAGTTATTACCCCTCAACCATCAGGAAGGAGGTCCAGGAGCCTCAGGACCCACACCACCAGGTTCAGGGACAGTTATCACACCTCAAACATCAGGAAGGAGGTACAGGAGCCTCAGGACACACACAACTAGGTTTAGGGACAGTTATCACCCCTCAACCATCAGGAAGCAGGTACAGGAGCCTCAGGACCCACACCACCAGGTTCAGGGTCAGTTATTACCCCTCAACCATCAGGAAGGAGATACAGGAGCCTTAGGACCCACGCGACCAGGTTCAGGGACAGTTAGCACCCCACAACCATCAGGAAGGAGGTATAGGAGCCTCAGGACCCACACCACCAGGTTTAGGGACAGTTATTACCCTTCAACTATCAGGAAGGAGGTACAGGAGCCCCAGGACCTACACCACCAGGTTCAGGGACAGTTACTACCCCTCAACCATCAGGAACGAGGTACTGGAGCGACAGGACCCACACCACAAGTTTCAAAAACAGTTATTACCCCTCAACCACAAGAAAGGAGGTACAGGAGCCCCAGGACCCACACCACCTGGTTCAGGGACAGTTATTACCACTCAACCATCAGGAAGGAGGTACAGGAGCCTCAGGACCCACACCACCAGGTTCAGGGACAGTTCTCACCACCCCACCATCAGGAAGGAGGTACAGTAGCCTCAGGATCCACACCACCAGGATCAGGGACAGTTATCACCCCACAACCATCAGGAAGTAGGTGCAGGAGCCTCAGGACCCACACCACCAGGTTCAGGGACAGTTATCACCCCTCAACCATCAATATGGAGGACAGGAGCCTCAGGACACACACCACCAGTTTCAGGGACTGTGAATACCCCTCAACCATCAGGAAGGAGTTACAGGAGCCACAGGAACCACACCACCAGGTTCAAAAACGGTTATCAACCCCTCAAGCACCAGGAATGAGGTACAGGAGCCTCAGGACCCACACCACCAGGTTCAGGAAGAGTTATCAACCCCTCAACCATCGGGAAGGAGGAACAGGAGCCTCAGTACTCTCACGACCAGGTTCAGTGACAGTTATCACCCTACAACCATCAGGAAGGAGGTACAGAAGCCTCAGGACCCACACCACCAGGTTCAGGGACAGTTATCACCCCTCAACCATCAGGAAGGAGGTACCGGAGCCTCAGGACACACACCACCAGGTTCAGGGACAGTTATTACCACTCAACAATCAGGAAGGAGGTACAGGAGCCTCAGGACCCACACCACCAGGTTCAGGGACAGTTATCACCCCTCAAACATCAGGAAGGAGGTACAGGAGCCTCAGGACACACACGACTAGCTTCAGGGACAGTTATCACCGCTCAACCATCAGGAAGCAGGTACAGGAGCCTCAGGACCCACACCACCAGGTTCAGGGTCGGTTATCACCCCTCAACCATCAGGAAGCAGGTACAGGAGCCTCAGGACCCACACCACCAGGTTCAGGGTCAGCTATCACCCCTCAACCATCAGGAAGGAGGTACAGGAGCCTCAAGATCCACACCACCAGGTTCAGGGACAGTTAGCACCCCACAACCATCAGGAAGGAGGTATAGCAGCCTCAGGACCCACACCACCAGGTTCAGGGTCAGTTATCACCCCTCAACCATCAGGAAGGAGGTACAGGAGCCTCAGGACCAACACCACCAGGTTCAGGGACAGTTATCACCACTCACCATCAGGAAGCAGGTACAGGAGCCCCAGGACCCACACCATCAGGTTCAGGGTCAGCTATTACCCCTCAACCATCAGGAAGGAGGTACAGGTGTCTCAGGACTCACACCACCAGGTTCAGGGACAGTTATCACCCCTCAACCATCCGGAAGGAGGTCCAGGAGCCTCAGGACCCACACCACCAGGTTCAGGGACAGTTATCACCCCACAACCATAAGGAAGGAGGTCCAGGAGCCTCAGGACCCACACCACCAGGTTCAGGGACAGTTCTCACCACCCCACCATCAGGAAGGAGGTACAGTAGCCTCAGGACCCACACCACCAGGTTCAGGGACAGTTATCACCCCACAACCATCAGGAAGGAGTTGCAGGAGCCTCAGGACCGACACCACCAGGTTCAGGGACAGTTATCACCCCTCAACCATCAATATGGAGGACAGGAGCCTCAGGACACACACCACCAGTTTCAGGGACTGTGATTACCCCTCAACCATCAGGAAGGAGTTACAGGAGCCACAGGAACCACACCACCAGGTTCAAAAACGGTTATCAACCCCTCAAGCACCAGGAATGAGGTATAGGAGCCTCAGGACCCACACCACCAGGTTCAGGAAGAGTTATCAAACCCACAACCATCGGGAAGGAGGAACAGGAGCCTCAGGACCCACACCGCCAGGTTCAGGGACAGTTATCACCCCTCAACCATCAGGAAGGAGGTACAGGAGCCTCGGGACCCACACCATCAGGTTCAGGGACAGTTATCAACCCACATCCATCAGGAAGGAGGTACAAGAGTCTCAGTACTCTCACGACCAGGTTCAGTGACAGTTATCACCCCACAACCATCCGGAAGGAGGTACAGAAGCCTCAGGACCCACACCACCAGGTTCAGGGACAGTTATCACCCCTGAACCATCAGGAAGGAGGTACAGGGGCCTCAGGACCCACACCACCAGGTTCAGGGAAAGTTATCACCCCTCAACCATCAATGTGGAGGACAGGAGCCTCAGGACACACACCACCAGCTTCAGGGACTGTGATTACCCCTCAACCATCAGGAAGGAGGTACAGGAGCCAGAGGAACCACACCACCAGGTTAAAAACGGTTATCAACCCCTCAACCACCAGGAATGAGGTACAGGAGCCTCAGGACCCACACCACGAGGTTCAGGGACAGTTAATACCCCTCAACCATCAGGAAGGAGGTACAGGAGCCTCAGGACACACACCACCAGGTTCAGGGACAGTTATTACCACTCAACAATCAGGAAGGAGGTACAGGAGCCTCAGGACCCACACCACCAGGTTCAGGGACAGTTATCACCCCTCAAACATCAGGAAGGAGGTATAGGAGCCTCAGGACACACACGACTAGCTTCAGGGACAGTTATCACCCCTCAACCATCAGGAAGCAGGTACAGGAGCCTCAGGACCCACACCACCAGGTTCAGGGTCAGCTATCACCCCTCAACCATCAGGAAGGAGGTACAGGAGCCTCAAGATCCACACCACCAGGTTCAGGGACAGTTATCACCCCTCAACCATCAGGAAGGAGATACAGGAGCCTTAGGACCCACGCGACCAGGTTCAGGGACAGTTATCACCCCACAACCATCAGGAAGGAGGTACAGGAGCCTCCGGACACACACCAGCAGGTTTAGGGACAGTTATCACCCCTCAACCATCAGGAAGGAGGTACAGGAGCCTCAGGACCGACACCACCAGGTTCAGGGACAGTTATTACCCCTCTACTATCAGGAAGGAGGTACAGAAGCTCCAGGACCTACACCACCAGGTTCAGGGACAGTTACTACCCCTCAACCATCAGGAAGGAGGTACAGGAGCCTCATGACCCACACCACCAGGTTCAGGGACAGTTATCACCCCTCAACCATCAGGAAGGAGGTACAGGAGCCCCAGGACCCACACCACCAGGTTCAGGGACAGTTACTACCCCTCAACCATCAGGAAGGAGGTACAGGAGCCTCAGGACCCACACCACCAGGTTCAGGGACAGTTATCACCCCACAACCATCAGGAAGGAGTTGCAGGAGCCACAGCACCAACACCACCAGGTTCACGGACAGTTATTACCCCTCAACCATCAGGAAGGAGGTACAAGAGCCTCAGGACACACACCACCAGGTTCAGGGACAGTTATTACCCGTCAACCATCAGGAAGGAGGTACAGGAGACTCAGGACCACACCACCAGGTTCAGGAAACACTTGTCACCCCTCAACCATTAGGTAGGAGTTACAGGAGCCTTAGGACCCACACCACAAGGTTCAGGGACAGTTATCACCCCACATCCATCAGGAAGGAGGTACAAGAGCCTCAGTACTCACACGACCAGGTTCAGTGACAGTTATCACCCCTCAACCATCAGGAAGGAGGTACAGGGGCCTCAGGACCCACACCACCAGGTTCAGGGACAGTTATCACCCCTCAACCATCAATATGGAGGACAGGAGCCTCAGGACACACACCACCAGGTTCAGGGACTGTGATTACCCCTCAACCATCAGGAAGGAGGTACATGAGCCAGAGGAACCACACCACCAGGTTCAAAAACGGTTATCAACCCCTCAACCACCAGGAATGAGGTACAGGAGCCTCAGGACCCACACCACCAGGTTCAGGAAGAGTTATCAACCCCTCAACCATCGGGAAGGAGGAACAGGAGCCTCAGGAACCACACCGCCAGGTTCAGGGACAGTCATCAACCCCTCAACCATCAGGAAGGAGGAACAGGAGCCTCAGGACCCACACCACCAGGTTCAGGGTCCGTTATCACCCCTCAACCATCAGGAAGGAGGTACAGGAGTCTCAGGACTCACACCACCAGGTTCAGGGACAGTTATCACCCCTCAAACATCCGGAAGGAGGTCCAGGAGCCTCAGGACCCACACCACCAGGTTCAGGGACAGTTATCACCCCACAACCATCAGGAAGGAGGTCCAGGAGCCTCAGGACCCACACCACCAGGTTCAGGGACAGTTAGCACCCCTCAACCATCAATATGGAGGACAGGAGCCTCAGGACACACACCACCAGTTTCAGGGACTGTGATTACCCCTCAACCATCAGGAAGGAGTTACAGGAGCCACAGGAACCACACCACCAGGTTCAAAAACGGTTATCAACCTCTCAAGCACCAGGAATGAGGTACAGGAGCCTCAGGACCCACACCACCAGGTTCAGGAAGAGTTATCAACCCCTCAACCATCGGGAAGGAGGAACAGGAGCCTCAGGACCCACACCGCCAGGTTCAGTGACAGTTATCACCCCTCAACCATCCGGAAGGAGGTCCAGGAGCCTCAGGACCCACACCACCAGGTTCAGTGACAGTTATCACCCAACAACCATCAGGAAGGAGGTCCAGGAGCCTCAGGACCCACACCACCAGTTTCAGGGACAGTTCTCACCACCCCACCATCAGGAAGGAGGTACAGTAGCCTCAGGACCCACACCACCAGGTTCAGGGACAGTTATCACCCCACAACCATCAGTAAGGAGGTGCAGGAGCCTCAGGACCCACACCACCAGGTTCAGGGACAGTTATCACCCCTCAACCATCAATATGGAGGACAGGAGCCTCAGGACACACACCACCAGGTTCAGGGACAGTTATCACCCCTCAACCATCAGGAAGGAGGTACAGGGGCCTCAGGACCCACACCACCAGGTTCAGGGACAGTTATCACCCCTCAACCATCAATATGGAGGACAGGAGCCTCAGGACACACACCACCAGCTTCAGGGACTGTGATTACCCCTCAACCATCAGGAAGGAGGTACAGGAGCCAGAGTAACCACACCACCAGGTTCAAAAACGGTTATCAACCCCTCAACCACCAGGAATGAGGTACAGGAGCCTCAGGACCCACACCACCAGGTTCAGGAAGAGTTATCAACCCCTCAACCATCGGGAAGGAGGAACAGGAGCCTCAGGACCCACACCACCAGGTTCAGGGACAGTCATCAACCCCTCAACCATCAGGAAGGAGGTACAGGAGCCTCAGGACCCACACCACCAGGTTCAGGGTCAGTTATCACCTCTGAACCATCAGGAAGGAGGTACAGTAGCCTCAGGACCCACACCACCAGGTTCAGGGACAGTTATCACCCCACATCCATCAGGAAGGAGGTACAGGAGCCTCAGGACACACACCACCAGGTTCAGGGACAGTTATCACCCCTCAAACATCAGGAAGGAGGTACAGGAGCCTCAGGACACACACGTCTAGCTTCAGGGACAGTTATCACCCCTCAACCATCAGGAAGCAGGTACAGGAGCCTCAGGACCCACACCACCAGGTTCAGGGTCAGCTATCACCCCTCAACCATCAGGAAGGAGGTACAGGTGCCTCAAGATCCACACCACCAGGTTCAGGGACAGTTATCACCCCTCAACCATCAGGAAGGAAATACAGGAGCCTTAGGACCCACGCGACCAGGTTCAGGGACAGTTAGCACCCCACAACCATCTGGAAGGAGGTATAGGAGCCTCAGGTCCCACACCAGCAGGTTTAGGGACAGTTATTACCCCTCTACTATCAGGAAGGAGGTACAGAAGCCCCAGGACCTACACCACCAGGTTCAGGGACAGTTACTACCCCTCAACCATCAGGAAGGAGGTACAGGAGCCTCATGACCCACACCACCAGGTTCAGGGACAGTTATCACGCCTCAACCATCAGGAAGGAGGTACAGGAGCCTGACCCACACCACCAGGTTCAGGAAACACTTATCACCCCTCAACCATTAGGTAGGAGTTACAGGAGCCTTAGGACCCACACCACAAGGTTCAGGGACAGTTATCACCCCGCATCCATCAGGAAGGAGGTACAAGAGCCTCAGTACTCACACGACCAGGTTCTGTGACAGTTATCACCCCTCAACCATCAGGAAGGAGGTACAGGGGCCTCAGGACCCACACCACCAGGTTCAGGGACAGTTATCACCCCTCAACCATCAATATGGAGGACAGGAGCCTCAGGACACACACCACCAGGTTCAGGGACTGTGATTACCCCTCAATCATCAGGAAGGAGGTACAGGAGCCAGAGGAACCACACCACCAGTTTCAGGAAGAGTTATCAACCCCTCAACCATCGGGAAGGAGGAACAGGAGCCTCAGGACCCACACCGCCAGGTTCAGGGACAGTCATCAACCCCTCAACCATCAGGAAGGAGGAACAGGAGCCTCAGGACCCACACCACCAGGTTCAGGGTCAGTTATTACCCCTCAACCATCAGGAGGGAGGTCCAGGAGCCTCAGGACCCACACCACCAGGTTCAGGGACAGTTATCACCCCTCAAACATCAGGAAGGAGGTACAGGAGCCTCAGGACACACACAACTAGGTTCAGGGACAGTTATCACCCCTCAACCATCAGGAAGCAGGTACAGGAGCCTCAGGACCCACACCACCAGGTTCAGGGTCAGTTATTACCCCTCAACCATCAGGAAGGAGATACAGGAGCCTTAGGACCCACGCGACCAGGTTCAGGGACAGTTAGCACCCCACAACCATCAGGAAGGAGGTATAGGAGCCTCAGGACCCACACCACCAGGTTTAGGGACAGTTATTACCCCTCAACTATCAGGAAGGAGGTACAGGAGCCCCAGGACCTACACCACCAGGTTCAGGGACAATTACTACCCCTCAACCATCAGGAACGAGGTACAGGAGCGACAGGACCCACACCACAAGTTTTAAAAACAGTTATTACCCCTCAACCACAAGAAAGGAGGTACAGGAGCCCCAGGACCCACACCACCTGGTTCAGGGACAGTTATTACCCCTCAACCATCAGGAAGGAGGTACAGGAGCCTCAGGACCCACACCACCAGGTTCAGGGACAGTTCTCACCACCCCACCATCAGGAAGGAGGTACAGTAGCCTCAGGACCCACACCACCAGGTTCAGGGACAGTTATCACCCCACAACCATCAGGAAGTAGGTGCAGGAGCCTCAGGACCCACACCACCAGGTTCAGGGACAGTTATCACCCCTCAACCATCAATATGGAGGACAGGAGCCTCAGGACACACACCACCAGTTTCAGGGACTGTGAATACCCCTCAACCATCAGGAAGGAGTTACAGGAGCCACAGGAACCACACCACCAGGTTAAAAAACGGTTATCAACCACTCAAGCACCAGGAATGAGGTACAGGAGCCTCAGGACCCACACCACCAGGTTCAGGAAGAGTTATCAACCCCTCAACCATCAGGAAGGAGGTACAGGAGCTTCAGGAATCACCACACAAGGTTCAGGGACAGTTATCAACCCACATCCATCAGGAAGGAGGTACAAGAGCCTCAGTACTCTCACGACCAGGTTCAGTGACAGTTATCACCCCACAACCATCAGGAAGGAGGTACAGAAGCCTCAGGACCCACACCACCAGGTTCAGGGACAGTTATCACCCCTCAACCATCAGGAAGGAGGTACAGGGGCCTCAGGACCCACACCACCAGCTTCAGGGACTGTGATTACCCCTCAACCATCAGGAAGGAGGTACAGGAGCCAGAGGAACCACACCACCAGGTTCAAAAACGGTTATCAACCCCTCAACCACCAGGATTGAGGTACAGGAGCCTCAGGACCCACACCCCCAGGTTCAGGAAGAGGTATCAACCCCTCAACCATCGGGAAGGAGGAACAGGAGCCTCAGGACCCACACCACCAGGTTCAGGAAGAGTTATCAACCCCTCAACCATCGGGAAGGAGGAACAGGAGCCTCAGGACCCACACCACCAGGTTCAGGAAGAGTTATCAACCCCTCAACCATCGGGAAGGAGGAACAGGAGCCTCAGGACCCACACCACCAGGTCCAGGGTCAGTTATCACCCCTCAAACATCAGGAAGGAGGTACAGGAGTCTCAGGACTCACACCACCAGGTTCAGGGACAGTTATCACCCCTCAAACATCAGGAAGGAGGTACAGGAGCCTCAGGACACACACGACTAGGTTCAGGGACAGTTATCACCCCTCAACCATCAGGAAGCAGGTACAGGAGCCTCAGGACCCACACCACCAGGTTCAGGGACAGTTATAACCCCTCACCCATCAGGAAGGAGATACAGGAGCCTTAGGACCCACGCGACCAGGTTCAGGGACAGTTAGCACCCCACAACCATCAGGAAGGAGGTATAGGAGCCTCAGGACCCACACCACCAGGTTTAGGGACAGTTATTACCCCTCAACTATCAGGAAGGAGGTACAGGAGCCCCAGGACCTACACCACCAGGTTCAGGGACAGTTACGACCCCTCAACCATCAGGAAGGAGGTACAGGAGCGACAGGACCCACACCACAAGTTTCAAAAACAGTTATTACCCCTCAACCACAAGAAAGGAGGTACAGGAGCCCCAGGACCCACACCACCTGGTTCAGGGACAGTTATTACCCCTCAACCATCAGGAAGGAGGTACAAGAGCCTCAGGACACACACCACCAGGTTCAGGGACAGTTATTACCCTTCAATCATCAGGAAGGAGGTACAGGAGACTCAGGACCACACCACCAGGTTCAGGAAACACTTATCACCCCTCAACCATTAGGTAGGAGTTACAGGAGCATTAGAAACCACACCACCAGGTTCATGGACAGTTATTACCCCTCAACCATCAAGAAGGAGGTACAGGAGCCTCAGGACCCACACCACCAGGTTCAGGGACAGTTATCACCCCTCAACCATCAGGAAGCAGGTACAGGAGCCCCAGGACCCACAGCACCAGGTTCAGGGTCAGTTATTACCCCTCAACCATCAGGAAGGAGGTACAGGGGTCTCAGGACTCACACCACCAGGTTCAGGGACAGTTATCACCCCTCAACCATCCGGAAGGAGGTCCAGGAGCCTCAGGACCCACACCACCAGGTTCAGGGACAGTTACTACCCCTCAACCATCAGGAAGGAGGTACAGGAGCCTCAGGACCCACACCACCAGGTTCAGGGACAGTTATCACCCCACAACCATCAGGAAGGAGTTGCAGGAGCCACAGCACCAACACCACCAGGTTCAGGGACAGTTATTACCCCTCAACCATCAGGAAGGATGTACAAGAGCCTCAGGACACACACCACCAGGTTCAGGGACAGTTATTACCCTTCAACCATCAGGAAGGAGGTACAGGAGACTCAGGACCACACCACCAGTTTCAGGAAACACTTATCACCCCTCAACCATTAGGTAGGAGTTACAGGAGCCTTAGGACCCACACCACAAGGTTCAGGGACGGTTATCACCCCTCAACCATCAGGAAGCAGGTACAGGAGCCTCAGGACCCACACCACCAGGTTCAGGGTCAGTTATTACCCCTCAACCATCAGGATGGAGATAGAGGAGCCTTAGGACCCACGCGACCAGGTTCAGGGACAGTTAGCACCCCACAACCATCAGGAAGGAGGTATAGGAGCCTCAGGACCCACACCACCAGGTTTAGGGACAGTTATTACCCCTCAACTATCAGGAAGGAGGTACAGGAGCCCCAGGACCTACACCACCAGGTTCAGGGACAGTTACTACCCCTCAACCATCAGGAACGAGGTACAGGAGCGACAGGACCCACACCACAAGTTTCAAAAACAGTTATTACCCCTCAACCACAAGAAAGGAGGTACAGGAGCCCCAGGACCCACACCACCTGGTTCAGGGACAGTTATCACCCCACAACCATCAATATGGAGGACAGGAGCCTCAGGACACACACCACCAGTTTCAGGGACTGTGAATACCCCTCAACCATCAGGAAGGAGTTACAGGAGCCACAGGAACCACACCACCAGGTTAAAAAACGGTTATCAACCACTCAAGCACCAGGAATGAGGTACAGGAGCCTCAGGACCCACACCACCAGGTTCAGGAAGAGTTATCAACCCCTCAACCATCAGGAAGGAGGTACAGGAGCTTCAGGAATCACCACACAAGGTTCAGGGACAGTTATCAACCCACATCCATCAGGAAGGAGGTACAAGAGCCTCAGTACTCTCACGACCAGGTTCAGTGACAGTTATCACCCCACAACCATCAGGAAGGAGGTACAGAAGCCTCAGGACCCACACCACCAGGTTCAGGGACAGTTATCACCCCTCAACCATCAGGAAGGAGGTACAGGGGCCTCAGGACCCACACCACCAGCTTCAGGGACTGTGATTACCCCTCAACCATCAGGAAGGAGGTACAGGAGCCAGAGGAACCACACCACCAGGTTCAAAAACGGTTATCAACCCCTCAACCACCAGGATTGAGGTATAGGAGCCTCAGGACCCACACCACCAGGTTCAGGAAGAGTTATCAACCCCTCAACCATCGGGAAGGAGGAACAGGAGCCTCAGGACCCACACCACCAGGTTCAGGAAGAGTTATCAACCCCTCAACCATCGGGAAGGAGGAACAGGAGGCTCAGGACCCACACCACCAGGTTCAGGAAGAGTTATCAACCCCTCAACCATCGGGAAGGAGGAACAGGAGCCTCAGGACCCACACCACCAGGTTCAGGGTCAGTTATCACCCCTCAAACATCAGGAAGGAAGTACAGGAGTCTCAGGACTCACACCACCAGGTTCAGGGACAGTTATCACCCCTCAAACATCAGGAAGGAGGTACAGGAGCCTCAGGACACACACGACTAGGTTCAGGGACAGTTATCACCCCTCAACCATCAGGAAGCAGGTACAGGAGCCTCAGGACCCACACCACCAGGTTCAGGGACAGTTATAACCCCTCACCCATCAGGAAGGAGGTACAGAAGCCTCAGGACCCACACCACCAGGTTCAGGGACAGTTATCACCCCTCAACCATCAGGAAGGAGGTACAGGGGCCTCAGGACCCACACCACCAGCTTCAGGGACTGTGATTACCCCTCAACCATCAGGAAGGAGGTACAGGAGCCAGAGGAACCACACCACCAGGTTCAGAAACGGTTATCAACCCCTCAACCACCAGGATTGAGGTACAGGAGCCTCAGGACCCACACCACCAGGTTCAGGAAGAGTTATCAACCCCTCAACCATCGGGAAGGAGGAACAGGAGCCTCAGGACCCACACCACCAGGTTCAGGAAGAGTTATCAACCCCTCAACCATCGGGAAGGAGGAACAGGAGCCTCAGGACCCACACCACCAGGTTCAGGAAGAGTTATCAACCCCTCAACCATCGGGAAGGAGGAACAGGAGCCTCAGGACCCACACCACCAGGTTCAGGGTCAGTTATCACCCCTCAAACATCAGGAAGGAGGTACAGGAGTCTCAGGACTCACACCACCAGGTTCAGGGACAGTTATCACCCCTCAAACATCAGGAAGGAGGTACAGGAGCCTCAGGACACACACGACTAGGTTCAGGGACAGTTATCACCCCTCAACCATCAGGAAGCAGGTACAGGAGCCTCAGGACCCACACCACCAGGTTCAGGGACAGTTATAACCCCTCACCCATCAGGAAGGAGATACAGGAGCCTTAGGACCCACGCGACCAGGTTCAGGGACAGTTAGCACCCCACAACCATCAGGAAGGAGGTATAGGAGCCTCAGGACCCACACCACCAGGTTTAGGGACAGTTATTACCCCTCAACTATCAGGAAGGAGGTACAGGAGCCCCAGGACCTACACCACCAGGTTCAGGGACAGTTACGACCCCTCAACCATCAGGAAGGAGGTACAGGAGCGACAGGACCCACACCACAAGTTTCAAAAACAGTTATTACCCCTCAACCACAAGAAAGGAGGTACAGGAGCCCCAGGACCCACACCACCTGGTTCAGGGACAGTTATTACCCCTCAACCATCAGGAAGGAGGTACAGGAGCCTCAGGACCCACACCACCAGGTTCAGGGACAGTTATCACCCCACAACCATCAGGAAGGAGTTGCAGGAGCCACAGCACCAACACCACCAGGTTCAGGGACAGTTGTTACCCCTCAACCAGCAGGAAGGAGGTACAAGAGCCTCAGGACACACACCACCAGGTTCAGGGACAGTTATTACCCTTCAATCATCAGGAAGGAGGTACAGGAGACTCAGGACCACACCACCAGGTTCAGGAAACACTTATCACCCCTCAACCATTAGGTAGGAGTTACAGGAGCATTAGAAACCACACCACCAGGTTCATGGACAGTTATTACCCCTCAACCATCAGGAAGGAGGTACAGGAGTCTCAGGACTCACACCACCAGGTTCAGGGACAGTTATCACCCCTCAACCATCCGGAAGGAGGTCCAGGAGCCTCAGGACCCACACCACCAGGTTCAGGGACAGTTACTACCCCTCAACCATCAGGAAGGAGGTACAGGAGCCTCAGGACCCACACCACCAGGTTCAGGGACAGTTATCACCCCACAAACATCAGGAAGGAGTTGCAGGAGCCACAGCACCAACACCACCAGGTTCAGGGACAGTTATTACCCCTCAACCATCAGGAAGGATGTACAAGAGCCTCAGGACACACACCACCAGGTTCAGGGACAGTTATTACCCTTCAACCATCAGGAAGGAGGTACAGGAGACTCAGGACCACACCACCAGTTTCAGGAAACACTTATCACCCCTCAACCATTAGGTAGGAGTTACAGGAGCCTTAGGACCCACACCACAAGGTTCAGGGACAGTTATCACCCCTCAACCATCAGGAAGCAGGTACAGGAGCCTCAGGACCCACACCACCAGGTTCAGGGTCAGTTATTACCCCTCAACCATCAGGAAGGAGATACAGGAGCCTTAGGACCCACGCGACCAGGTTCAGGGACAGTTAGCACCCCACAACCATCAGGAAGGAGGTATAGGAGCCTCAGGACCCACACCACCAGGTTTAGGGACAGTTATTACCCCTCAACTATCAGGAAGGAGGTACAGGAGCCCCAGGACCTACACCACCAGGTTCAGGGACAGTTACTACCCCTCAACCATCAGGAACGAGGTACAGGAGCGACAGGACCCACACCACAAGTTTCAAAAACAGTTATTACCCCTCAACCACAAGAAAGGAGGTACAGGAGCCCCAGGACCCACACCACCTGTTTCAGGGACAGTTATTACCCCTCAACCATCAGGAAGGAGGTACAGGAGCCTCAGGACCCACACCACCAGGTTCAGGGACAGTTCTCACCACCCCACCATCAGGAAGGAGGTACAGTAGCCTCAGGACCCACACCACCAGGTTCAGGGACAGTTATCACCCCACAACCATCAGGAAGTAGGTGCAGGAGCCTCAGGACCCACACCACCAGGTTCAGGGACAGTTATCACCCCTCAACCATCAATATGGAGGACAGGAGCCTCAGGACACACACCACCAGTTTCAGGGACTGTGAATACCCCTCAACCATCAGGAAGGAGTTACAGGAGCCACAGGAACCACACCACCAGGTTAAAAGACGGTTATCAACCACTCAAGCACCAGGAATGAGGTACAGGAGCCTCAGGACCCACACCACCAGGTTCAGGAAGAGTTATCAACCCCTCAACCATCAGGAAGGAGGTACAGGAGCTTCAGGAATCACCACACAAGGTTCAGGGACAGTTATCAACCCACATCCATCAGGAAGGAGGTACAAGAGCCTCAGTACTCTCACGACCAGGTTCAGTGACAGTTATCACCCCACAACCATCAGGAAGGAGGTACAGAAGCCTCAGGACCCACACCACCATGTTCAGGGACAGTTATCACCCCTCAACCATCAGGAAGGAGGTACAGGGGCCTCAGGACCCACACCACCAGCTTCAGGGACTGTGATTACCCCTCAACCATCAGGAAGGAGGTACAGGAGCCAGAGGAACCACACCACCAGGTTCAAAAACGGTTATCAACCCCTCAACCACCAGGATTGAGGTACAGGAGCCTCAGGACCCACACCACCAGGTTCAGGAAGAGTTATCAACCCCTCAACCATCGGGAAGGAGGAACAGGAGCCTCAGGACCCACACCACCAGGTTCAGGAAGAGTTATCAACCCCTCAACCATCGGGAAGGAGGAACAGGAGCCTCAGGACCCACACCACCAGGTTCAGGAAGAGTTATCAACCCCTCAACCATCGGGAAGGAGGAACAGGAGCCTCAGGACCCACACCACCAGGTTCAGGGTCAGTTATCACCCCTCAAACATCAGGAAGGAGGTACAGGAGTCTCAGGACTCACACCACCAGGTTCAGGGACAGTTATCACCCCTCAAACATCAGGAAGGAGGTACAGGAGCCTCAGGACACACACGACTAGGTTCAGGGACAGTTATCACCCCTCAACCATCAGGAAGCAGGTACAGGAGCCTCAGGACCCACACCACCAGGTTCAGGGACAGTTATAACCCCTCACCCATCAGGAAGGAGATACAGGAGCCTTAGGACCCACGCGACCAGGTTCAGGGACAGTTAGCACCCCACAACCATCAGGAAGGAGGTATAGGAGCCTCAGGACCCACACCACCAGGTTTAGGGACAGTTATTACCCCTCAACTATCAGGAAGGAGGTACAGGAGCCCCAGGACCTACACCACCAGGTTCAGGGACAGTTACGACCCCTCAACCATCAGGAAGGAGGTACAGGAGCGACAGGACCCACACCACAAGTTTCAAAAACAGTTATTACCCCTCAACCACAAGAAAGGAGGTACAGGAGCCCCAGGACCCACACCACCTGGTTCAGGGACAGTTATTACCCCTCAACCATCAGGAAGGAGGTACAGGAGCCTCAGGACCCACACCACCAGGTTCAGGGACAGTTATCACCCCACAACCATCAGGAAGGAGTTGCAGGAGCCACAGCACCAACACCACCAGGTTCAGGGACAGTTAGTACCCCTCAACCAGCAGGAAGGAGGTACAAGAGCCTCAGGACACACACCACCAGGTTCAGGGACAGTTATTACCCTTCAATCATCAGGAAGGAGGTACAGGAGACTCAGGACCACACCACCAGGTTCAGGAAACACTTATCACCCCTCAACCATTAGGTAGGAGTTACAGGAGCATTAGAAACCACACCACCAGGTTCATGGACAGTTATTACCCCTCAACCATCAGGAAGGAGGCACAGGAGCCTCAGGACCCACACCACCAGGTTCAGGGACAGTTATCACCCCTCAACCATCAGGAAGCAGGTACAGGAGCCCCAGGACCCACAGCTCCAGGTTCAGGGTCAGTTATTACCCCTCAACCATCAGGAAGGAGGTACAGGAGTCTCAGGACTCACACCACCAGGTTCAGGGACAGTTATCAACCCTCAACCATCCGGAAGGAGGTCCAGGAGCCTCAGGACCCACACCACCAGGTTCAGGGACAGTTACTACCCCTCAACCATCAGGAAGGAGGTACAGGAGCCTCAGGACCCACACCACCAGGTTCAGGGACAGTTATCACCCCACAACCATCAGGAAGGAGTTGCAGGAGCCACAGCACCAACACCACCAGGTTCAGGGACAGTTATTACCCCTCAACCATCAGGAAGGATGTACAAGAGCCTCAGGACACACACCACCAGGTTCAGGGACAGTTATTACCCTTCAACCATCAGGAAGGAGGTACAGGAGACTCAGGACCACACCACCAGTTTCAGGAAACACTTATCACCCCTCAACCATTAGGTAGGAGTTACAGGAGCCTTAGGACCCACACCACAAGGTTCAGGGACAGTTATCACCCCACATCCATCAGGAAGGAGGTACAAGAGCCTCAGTACTCACACGACCAGGTTCAGTGACAGTTATCACCCCTCAACCATCAGGAAGGAGGTACAGGGGCCTCAGGACCCACACCACCAGGTTCAGGGACAGTTATCACCCCTCAACCATCAATATGGAGGACAGGAGCCTCAGGACACACACCACCAGGTTCAGTGTCAGTTATTACCCCTCAACCATCAGGAAGGAGGTACAGGAGTCTCAGGACTCACACCACCAGGTTCAGGGACAGTTATCACCCCTCAACCATCAGGAAGCAGGTACAGGAGCCTCAGGACCCACACCACCAGGTTCAGGGTCAGCTATCACCCCTCAACCATCAGGAAGGAGGTACAGGAGCCTCAAGATCCACACCACCAGGTTCAGGGACAGTTATCACCCCTCAACCATCAGGAAGGAGATACAGGAGCCTTAGGACCCACGCGACCAGGTTCAGGGACAGTTATCACCACTCAACCATCAGGAAGGAGATACAGGAGACTTAGGACCCACACCACCAGGTTCAGGGACAGTTATCACCCCTCGACCATCAGGAAGGAGGTACAGGAGCCTCAGGACCCACACCACCAGGTTCAGGGACAATTATCACCACTCACCATCAGGAAGCAGGTACAGGAGCCCCAGGACCCACAACATCAGGTTCAGGGTCAGTTATTACCCCTCAACCATCAGGAAGGAGGTACAGGAGTCTCAGGACTCACACCACCAGGTTCAGGGACAGTTATCACCCCTCAACCATCCGGAAGGAGGTCCAGGAGCCTCAGGACCCACACCACCAGGTTCAGGGAGAGTTATCACCCCACAACCATCAGGAAGGAGGTCCAGGAGCCTCAGGACCCACACCACCAGGTTCAGGGACAGTTCTCACCACCCCACCATCAGGAAGGAGGTACAGTAGCCTCAGCACCCACACCACCAGGTTCAGGGACAGTTATCACCCCACAACCATCAGGAAGGAGGTGCAGGCGCCTCAGGACCCACACCAAAAGGTTCAGGGACAGTTATCACCCCTCAACCATCAATATGGAGGACAGGAGCCTCAGGACACACACCACCAGTTTCAGGGACTGTGATTACCCCTCAACCATCAGCAAGGAGTTACAGGAGCCACAGGAACCACACCACCAGGTTCAAAAACGATTATCAACCCCTCAAGCACCAGGAATGAGGTACAGGAGCCTCAGGACCCACACCACCAGGTTCAGGAAGAGTTATCAACCCCTCAACCATCGGGAAGGAGGAACAGGAGCCTCAGGACCCACACCGCCAGGTTCAGTGACAGTTATCACCCCTCAACCATCCGGAAGGAGGTCCAGGAGCCTCAGGACCCACACCACCAGGTTCAGGGACAGTTATCACCCCACAACCATCAGGAAGGAGGTCCAGGAGCCTCAGGACCCACACCACCAGGTTCAGGGACAGTTCTCACCACCGCACCATCAGGAAGGAGGTACAGTAGCCTCAGGACCCACACCACCAGGTTCAGGGACAGTTATCACCCCACAACCATCAGGAAGGAGGTGCAGGAGCCTCAGGACCCACACCACCAGGTTCAGGGACAGTTATCACCCCTCAACCATCAATATGGAGGACAGGAGCCTCAGGACACACACCACCAGGTTCAGGGACAGTTATCACCCCTCAACCATCAGGAAGGAGGTACAAGAGCCTCAGGACACACACCACCAGGTTCAGGGACAGTTATTACCCTTCAATCATCAGGAAGGAGGTACAGGAGACTCAGGACCACACCACCAGGTTCAGGAAACACTTATCACCCCTCAACCATTAGGTAGGAGTTACAGGAGCATTAGAAACCACACCACCAGGTTCAGGGACAGTTATTACCCCTCAACCATCAGGAAGGAGGTACAGGAGCCTCAGGACCCACACCACCAGGTTCAGGGACAGTTATCACCCCTCAACCATCAGGAAGCAGGTACAGGAGCCCCAGGACCCACACCACCAGGTTCAGGGTCAGTTATTACCCCTCAACCATCAGGAAGGAGGTACAGGAGTCTCAGGACTCACACCACCAGGTTCAGGGACAGTTATCACCCCTCAACCATCCGGAAGGAGGTCCTGGAGCCTCAGGACCCACACCACCAGGTTCAGGGACAGTTACTACCCCTCAACCATCAGGAAGGAGGTACAGGAGCCTCAGGACCCACACCACCAGGTTCAGGGACAGTTATCACCCCACAACCATCAGGAAGGAGTTGCAGGAGCCACAGCACCAACACCACCAGGTTCAGGGACAGTTATTACCCCTCAACCATCAGGAAGGATGTACAAGAGCCTCAGGACACACACCACCAGGTTCAGGGACAGTTATTACCCTTCAACCATCAGGAAGGAGGTACAGGAGACTCAGGACCACACCACCAGTTTCAGGAAACACTTATCACCCCTCAACCATTAGGTAGGAGTTACAGGAGCCTTAGGACCCACACCACAAGGTTCAGGGACAGTTATCACCCCACATCCATCAGGAAGGAGGTACAAGAGCCTCAGTACTCACACGACCAGGTTCAGTGACAGTTATCACCCCTCAACCATCAGGAAGGAGGTACAGGGGCCTCAGGACCCACACCACCAGGTTCAGGGACAGTTATCACCCCTCAACCATCAATATGGAGGACAGGAGCCTCAGGACACACACCACCAGGTTCAGGGACTGTGATTACCCCTCAACCATCAGGAAGGAGGTACAGGAGCCAGAGGAATCACACCACCAGGTTCAAAAATGGTTATCAACCCCTCAACCACCAGGAATGAGGTACAGGAGCCTCAGGACCCACACCACCAGGTTCAGTGTCAGTTATTACCCCTCAACCATCAGGAAGGAGGTACAGGAGTCTGAGGACTCACACCACCAGGTTCAGGGACAGTTATCACCCCTCAAACATCAGGAAGGAGGTACAGGAGCCTCAGGACACACACGACTAGCTTCAGGGACAGTTATCACCCCTCAACCATCAGGAAGCAGGTACAGGAGCCTCAGGACCCACACCACCAGGTTCAGGGTCAGCTATCACCCCTCAACCATCAGGAAGGAGGTACAGGAGCCTCAAGATCCACACCACCAGGTTCAGGGACAGTTATCACCCCTCAACCATCAGGAAGGAGATACAGGAGCCTTAGGACCCACGCGACCATGTTCAGGGACAGTTATCACCACTCAACCATCAGGAAGGAGATACAGGAGCCTTAGGACCCACACCACCAGGTTCAGGGACAGTTATCACCCCTCGACCATCAGGAAGGAGGTACAGGAGCCTCAGGACCCACACCACCAGGTTCAGGGACAATTATCACCACTCACCATCAGGAAGCAGGTACAGGAGCCCCAGGACCAACACCATCAGGTTCAGGGTCAGTTATTACCCCTCAACCATCAGGAAGGAGGTACAGGAGTCTCAGGACTCCCACCACCAGGTTCAGGGACAGTTATCACCCCTCAACCATCCGGAAGGAGGTCCAGGAGCCTCAGGACCCACACCACCAGGTTCAGGGAGAGTTATCACCCCACAACCATCAGGAAGGAGGTCCAGGAGCCTCAGGACCCACACCACCAGGTTCAGGGACAGTTCTCACCACCCCACCATCAGGAAGGAGGTACAGTAGACTCAGCACCCACACCACCAGGTTCAGGGACAGGTATCACCCCACAACCATCAGGAAGGAGGTGCAGGAGCCTCAGGACCCACACCACCAGGTTCAGGGACAGTTATCACCCCTCAACCATCAATATGGAGGACAGGAGCCTCAGGACACACACCACCAGTTTCAGGGACTATGATTACCCCTCAACCATCAGCAAGGAGTTACAGGAGCCACAGGAACCACACCACCAGGTTCAAAAACGGTTATCAACCCCTCAAGCACCAGGAATGAGGTACAGGAGCCTCAGGACCCACACCACCAGGTTCAGGAAGAGTTATCAACCCCTCAACCATCGGGAAGGAGGAACAGGAGCCTCAGGACCCACACCGCCAGGTTCAGTGACAGTTATCACCCCTCAACCATCCGGAAGGAGGTCCAGGAGCCTCAGGACCCACACCACCAGGTTCAGGGACAGTTCTCACCACCCCACCATCAGGAAGGAGGTACAGTGGCCTCAGGACCCACACCACCAGGTTCAGGGACAGTTATCACCCCACAACCATCAGTAAGGAGGTGCAGGAGCCTCAGGACCCACACCACCAGGTTCAGGGACAGTTAGCACCCCTCAACCATCAATATGGAGGACAGGAGCCTCAGGACACACACCACCAGGTTCAGGGACAGTTATCACCCCTCAACCATCAGGAAGGATGTACAGGAGCCTTAGGACCCACACCATCAGGTTCAGGGTCAGTTATTACCCCTCAACCATCAGGAAGGAGGTACAGGAGTCTCAGGACTCACACCACCAGGTTCAGGGACAGTTATCACCCCTCAACCATCCGGAAAGAGGTCCAGGAGCCTCAGGACCCACACCACCAGGTTCAGGGACAGTTATCACCCCACAACATCAGGAAGGAGGTCCAGGAGCCTCAGGACCAACACCACCAGGTTCAGGGACAGTTCTCACCACCCCACCATCAGGAAGGAGCTACAGTAGCCTCAGGACCCACACCACCAGGTTCAGGGACAGTTATCACCCCACAACCATCAGGAAGGAGGTGCAGGAGCCTCAGGACCCACACCACCAGGTTCAGGGACAGTTATCACCCCTCAACCATCAATATGGAGGACAGGAGCCTCAGGACACACACCACCAGTTTTAGGAACTGTGATTACCCCTCAACCATCAGGAAGGAGTTACAGGAGCCACAGGAACCACACCACCAGGTTCAAAAACGGTTATCAACCCCTCAAGCACCAGGAATGAGGTACAGGAGCCTCAGGACCCACACCACCAGGTTCAGGAAGAGTTATCAACCCCTCAACCATCGGGAAGGAGGAACAGGAGCCTCAGGACCCACACCGCCAGGTTCAGGGACAGTTATCACCCCTCAACCATCAGGAAGGAGGTACAGGAGCCTCAGGACCCACACCACCAGGTTCAGGGACAGTTATCACCACTCACCATCAGGAAGCAGGTACAGGAGCCCCAGGACCCACACCATCAGGTTCAGGGTCAGTTATTACCCCTCAACCATCGGGAAGGAGGTACAGGAGTCTCAGGACTCACAACACCAGGTTCAGGGACAGTTATCACCCCTCAACCATCCGGAAAGAGGTCCAGGAGCCTCAGGACCAACACCACCAGGTTCAGGGACAGTTATCACCCCACAACCATCAGGAAGGAGGTCCAGGAGCCTCAGGACCCACACCACCAGGTTCAGGGACAGTTCTCACCACCCCACCATCAGGAAGGAGGTACAGTAGCCTCAGGACCCACACCACCAGGTTCAGGGACAGTTATCACCCCACAACCATCAGGAAGGAGGTGCAGGAGCCTCAGGACCCACACCACCAGGTTCAGGGACAGTTATCATCCCTCAACCATCAATATGGAGGACAGGAGCCTCAGGACACACACCACCACTTTCAGGGACTGTGATTACCCCTCAACCATCAGGAAGGAGTTACAGGAGCCACAGGAACCACACCACCAGGTTCAAAAACGGTTATCAACCCCTCAAGCACCAGGAATGAGGTACAGGAGCCTCAGGAGCCACACCGCCAGGTTCAGGGACAGTTATCAACCCACATCCATCAGGAAGGAGGTACAAGAGCCTCAGTACTCTCACGACCAGGTTCAGTGACAGTTATCACCCCACAACCATCAGGAAGGAGGTACAGAAGCCTCAGGACCCACACCACCAGGTTCAGGGACAGTTATCACCCCTCAACCATCAGGAAGGAGGTACAGGAGTCTCAGGACTCACACCATCAGGTTCAGGGTCAGTTATTACCCCTCAACCATCAGGAAGGAGGTACAGGAGTCTCAGGACTCACACCACCAGGTTCAGGGACAGTTATCACCCCTCAACCATCAGGAAGGAGGTCCAGGAGCCTTATGACCCACACCACCAGGTTCAGGGACGGTTATTACCCCACAACCATCAGGAAGGAGGTCCAGGAGCCTCAAGACCCACACCACCAGGTTCAGGGACAGTTATCACCCCTCCACCATCAGGAAGGAGGTACAGTAGCCTCAGGACCCACACCGCCAGGTTCAGGGACAGTTAGCACCCCACAACCATCAGGAAGGAGGTGCAGGAGCCTCAGGACCCACACCACCAGGTTCAGGGACAGTTATCACCCCTCAACCATCAATATGGAGGACAGGAGTCTCAGGACACACACCACCAGGTTCAGGGACTGTGATTACCCCTCAACCATCAGAAAGGAGGTACAGGAGCCACAGGAACCACACCACCAGGTTCAAAACGGTTATCAACCCCTCAACCACCAGGAATGAGGTACAGGAGCCTCAGGACCCACACCACCAGGTTCAGGAAGAGTTATCAACCCCTCAACCTTCGGGAAGGAGGAACAGGAGCCTCAGGACCCACACCGCCAGGTTCAGGGTCAGTTATCACCCCTCGACCATCACAAAGGAGGTACAGGTGCCTCAGGACCCACACCACCAGGTTCAGGGTCAGTTATCACCCCTCGACCATCACAAAGGAGGTACAGGTGCCTCAGGACCCACACCACCAGGTTCAGGAAGAGCTATCAACCCCTCAACCATCGGGAAGGAGGAACAGGAGCCTCAGGACCCAAACCACCAGGTTCAGGAACAGTTATCACCCCTCCACCATCCGGAAGGAGGTACAATAGCCTCAGGACTCACACCACCAGGTTCAGGGACAGTTATCACCCCACAACCATCCGGAAGGAGGTGCAGGAGCCTCAGGACCCTCACCACCAGGTTCAGGGACAGTTATCACCCCTCAACCATCAATATGAAGGACAGGAGCCTCAGGACACACACCACCAGGTTCAGGAAGAGTTATCACCCCACAACCATCAGGAAGGAGGTGCAGGAGCCTCAGGACCCACACCACCAGGTTCAGGGACAGTTATCATCCCTCAACCATCAATATGGAGGACAGGAGCCTCAGGACACACACCACCAGGTTCAGGGACTGTGATTATCCCTCAACCATCAGGAAGGAGGTACAGGAGCCACAGGAACCACAGCACCAGGTTCAAAAACGGTTATCAACCCCTCAACCACGAGGAATGAGGTACAGGAGCCTCAGGGCCCACACCACCAGGTTCAGGAAGAGTTATCAACCCCTCTACCATCGGGAAAGAGGAACAGGAGCCTCAGGACCAACACCGCCAGGTTCAGGGACAGTTATAACCCCTCAACCATCATGAAGGAGGTACAGGAGCCTCAGGACCAACACCGCCAGGTTCAGGGACAGTTATCACCCCTCAACCATCAGGAAGGAGGAACAGGAGCCTCAGGACCCACACCACCAGGTTCAGGGTCGGTTATCACCCATCAACCATCAGGAAGGAGGTACAGGAGCCTCAGGACCCACACCACCAGGTTCAGGGACAGTTATCACCACTCAACCATCAGGAAGCAGGTACAGGAGCCCCAGGACCCACACCATCAGGTTCAGGGTCAGTTATTACCCCTCAACCATCAGGAAGGAGGTCCAGGAGTCTCAGGACTCACACCACCAGGTTCAGGGTCAGTTATTACCCCTCAACCATCAGGAAGGAGGTCCAGGAGTCTCAGGACTCACACCACCAGGTTCAGGGACAGTTATCACCCCTCAACCATCAGGAAGGAGGTCCAGGAGCCTTAGGACCCACACCACCAGGTTCAGGGACGGTTATTACCCCACAACCATCAGGAAGGAGGTCCAGGAGCCTCAGGACCCACACCACCAGGTTCAGGGACAGTTATCACCCCTCCACCATCAGGAAGGAGGTACAGTAGCCTCAGGACCCACACCACCAGGTTCAGGGACAGTTATCACCCCACAACCATCAGGAAGGAGGTGCAGGAGCCTCAGGACCCACACCACCAGGTTCAGGGACAGTTATCACCCCTCAACCATCAATATGGAGGACAGGAGCCTCAGGACACACACCACCAGGTTCAGGGACTGTGATTACCCCTCAACCATCAGAAAGGAGGTACAGGAGCCACAGGAACCACACCACCAGGTTCAAAACGGTTATCAACCCCTCAACCACCAGGAATGAGGTACAGTAGCCTCAGGACCCACACCACCAGGTTCAGGGACAGTTATCACCCCTCAACCATCAGGAAGGAGGAACAGGAGCCTCAGGACCCACACCACCAGGTTCAGGGTCAGTTATCACCCCTCGACCATCACAAAGGAGGTACAGGAGCCTCAGGACCTACACCACCAGGTTCAGGAAGAGCTATCAACCCCTCAACCATCGGGAAGGAGGAACATGAGCCTCAGGACCCACACCACCAGTTTCAGGAACAGTTATCACCCCTCCACCATCAGGAAGGAGGAACAGGAGCCTCAGGACCCACACCACCAGGTTCAGGAACAGTTATCAACCCCTCAACCATCAGGAAGGAGGAACAGGAGCCTCAGGACCCACACCACCAGGTTCAGGGTCAGTTATTACCCCTCAACCATCAGGAAGCAGGTACAGGAGCCCCAGGACCCACACCATCAGGTTCAGGGTCAGTTATTACCCCTCAACCATCAGGAAGGAGGTACAGGAGCCTCGGGACACACACCACCAGGTTCAGGGACAGTTATTACCACTCAACCATCAGGAAGGAGGTCCAGGAGCCTTAGGACCCACACCACCAGGTTCAGGGACAGTTATTACCCCACAACCATCAGGAAGGAGGTCCAGGAGCCACAGGACCAACACCACCAGGTTCAGGGACAATTATCACCCCTCCACCATCAGGAAGGAGGTACAGTAGCCTCAGGACCCACACCACCAGGTTCAGGGACAGTTATCACCCCACAACCATCAGGAAGGAGGTGCAGGAGCCTCAGGACCCACACCACCAGGTTCAGGGACAGTTATCACCCCTCAACCATCAATATGGAGGACAGGAACCTCAGGACACACACCACCACTTTCAGGGACTGTGATTACCCCTCAACCATCAGGAAGGAGTTACAGGAGCCACAGGAACCACACCACCAGGTTCAAAAACGGTTATCAACCCCTCAAGCACCAGGAATGAGGTACAGGAGCCTCAGGAGCCACACCGCCAGGTTCAGGGACAGTCATTAACCCCTCAACCATCAGGAAGGAGGTACAGGAGCCTCAGGACCCACACCACCAGGTTCAGGAACAGTTATCACCCCTCCACCATCCGGAAGGAGGTACAGGAGCCTCAGGACCCACACCACCAGGTTCAGTGACAGTTATCACCCCACAACCATCAGGAAGGAGGTACAGAAGCCTCAGGACCCACAACACCAGGTTCAGGGACAGTTATCACCCCTCAACCATCAGGAAGGAGGTACAGGATTCTCAGGAATCACACCATCAGGTTCAGGGTCAGTTATTACCCCTCAACCATCAGGAAGGAGGTACAGGAGTCTCAGGACTCACACCACCAGGTTCAGGGACAGTTATCACCCCTCAACCATCAGGAAGGAGGTCCAGGAGCCTTATGACCCACACCACCAGGTTCAGGGACGGTTATTACCCCACAACCATCAGGAAGGAGGTCCAGGAGCCTCAAGACCCACACCACCAGGTTCAGGGACAGTTATCACCCCTCCACCATCAGGAAGGAGGTACAGTAGCCTCAGGACCCACACCACCAGGTTCAGGGACAGTTAGCACCCCACAACCATCAGGAAGGAGGTGCAGGAGCCTCAGGACCCACACCACCAGGTTCAGGGACAGTTATCACCCCTCAACCATCAATATGGAGGACAGGAGTCTCAGGACACACACCACCAGGTTCAGGGACTGTGATTACCCCTCAACCATCAGAAAGGAGGTACAGGAGCCACAGGAACCACACCACCAGGTTCAAAACGGTTATCAACCCCTCAACCACCAGGAATGAGGTACAGGAGCCTCAGGACCCACACCACCAGGTTCAGTGTCAGTTATTACCCCTCAACCATCAGGAAGGAGGTACAGGAGTCTGAGGACTCACACCACCAGGTTCAGGGACAGTTATCACCCCTCAAACATCAGGAAGGAGGTACAGGAGCCTCAGGACACACACGACTAGCTTCAGGGACAGTTATCACACCTCAACCATCAGGAAGCAGGTACAGGAGCCTCAGGACCCACACCACCATGTTCAGGGTCAGCTATCACCCCTCAACCATCAGGAAGGAGGTACAGGAGCCTCAAGATCCACACCACCAGGTTCAGGGACAGTTATCACCCCTCAACCATCAGGAAGGAGATACAGGAGCCTTAGGACCCACGCGACCAGGTTCAGGGACAGTTATCACCACTCAACCATCAGGAAGGAGATACAGGAGCCTTAGGACCCACACCACCAGGTTCAGGGACAGTTATCACCCCTCGACCATCAGGAAGGAGGTACAGGAGCCTCAGGACCCACACCACCAGGTTCAGGGACAATTATCACCACTCACCATCAGGAAGCAGGTACAGGAGCCCCAGGACCAACACCATCAGGTTCAGGGTCAGTTATTACCCCTCAACCATCAGGAAGGAGGTACAGGAGTCTCAGGACTCCCACCACCAGGTTCAGGGACAGTTATCACCCCTCAACCATCCGGAAGGAGGTCCAGGAGCCTCAGGACCCACACCACCAGGTTCAGGGAGAGTTATCACCCCACAACCATCAGGAAGGAGGTCCAGGAGCCTCAGGACCCACACCACCAGGTTCAGGGACAGTTCTCACCACCCCACCATCAGGAAGGAGGTACAGTAGACTCAGCACCCACACCACCAGGTTCAGGGACAGGTATCACCCCACAACCATCAGGAAGGAGGTGCAGGAGCCTCAGGACCCACACCACCAGGTTCAGGGACAGTTATCACCCCTCAACCATCAATATGGAGGGCAGGAGCCTCAGGACACACACCACCAGTTTCAGGGACTATGATTACCCCTCAACCATCAGCAAGGAGTTACAGGAGCCTCAGGACCCACACCACCAGGTTCAGGAAGAGTTATCAACCCCTCAACCATCGGGAAGGAGGAACAGGAGCCTCAGGACCCACACCGCCAGGTTCAGTGACAGTTATCACCCCTCAACCATCCGGAAGGAGGTCCAGGAGCCTCAGGACCCACACCACCAGGTTCAGGGACAGTTCTCACCACCCCACCATCAGGAAGGAGGTACAGTGGCCTCAGGACCCACACCACCAGGTTCAGGGACAGTTATCACCCCACAACCATCAGTAAGGAGGTGCAGGAGCCTCAGGACCCACACCACCAGGTTCAGGGACAGTTAGCACCCCTCAACCATCAATATGGAGGACAGGAGCCTCAGGACACACACCACCAGGTTCAGGGACAGTTATCACCCCTCAACCATCAGGAAGGATGTACAGGAGCCTTAGGACCCACACCATCAGGTTCAGGGTCAGTTATTACCCCTCAACCATCAGGAAGGAGGTACAGGAGTCTCAGGACTCACACCACCAGGTTCAGGGACAGTTATCACCCCTCAACCATCCGGAAAGAGGTCCAGGAGCCTCAGGACCCACACCACCAGGTTCAGGGACAGTTATCACCCCACAACATCAGGAAGGAGGTCCAGGAGCCTCAGGACCAACACCACCAGGTTCAGGGACAGTTCTCACCACCCCACCATCAGGAAGGAGCTACAGTAGCCTCAGGACCCACACCACCAGGTTCAGGGACAGTTATCACCCCACAACCATCAGGAAGGAGGTGCAGGAGCCTCAGGACCCACACCACCAGGTTCAGGGACAGTTATCACCCCTCAACCATCAATATGGAGGACAGGAGCCTCAGGACACACACCACCAGTTTTAGGAACTGTGATTACCCCTCAACCATCAGGAAGGAGTTACAGGAGCCACAGGAACCACACCACCAGGTTCAAAAACGGTTATCAACCCCTCAAGCACCAGGAATGAGGTACAGGAGCCTCAGGACCCACACCACCAGGTTCAGGAAGAGTTATCAACCCCTCAACCATCGGGAAGGAGGAACAGGAGCCTCAGGACCCACACCGCCAGGTTCAGGGACAGTTATCACCCCTCAACCATCAGGAAGGAGGTACAGGAGCCTCAGGACCCACACCACCAGGTTCAGGGACAGTTATCACCACTCACCATCAGGAAGCAGGTACAGGAGCCCCAGGACCCACACCATCAGGTTCAGGGTCAGTTATTACCCCTCAACCATCGGGAAGGAGGTACAGGAGTCTCAGGACTCACAACACCAGGTTCAGGGACAGTTATCACCCCTCAACCATCCGGAAGGAGGTCCAGGAGCCTCAGGACCAACACCACCAGGTTCAGGGACAGTTATCACCCCACAACCATCAGGAAGGAGGTCCAGGAGCCTCAGGACCCACACCACCAGGTTCAGGGACAGTTCTCACCACCCCACCATCAGGAAGGAGGTACAGTAGCCTCAGGACCCACACCACCAGGTTCAGGGACAGTTATCACCCCACAACCATCAGGAAGGAGGTGCAGGAGCCTCAGGACCCACACCACCAGGTTCAGGGACAGTTATCATCCCTCAACCATCAATATGGAGGACAGGAGCCTCAGGACACACACCACCACTTTCAGGGACTGTGATTACCCCTCAACCATCAGGAAGGAGTTACAGGAGCCACAGGAACCACACCACCAGGTTCAAAAACGGTTATCAACCCCTCAAGCACCAGGAATGAGGTACAGGAGCCTCAGGAGCCACACCGCCAGGTTCAGGGACAGTTATCAACCCACATCCATCAGGAAGGAGGTACAAGAGCCTCAGTACTCTCACGACCAGGTTCAGTGACAGTTATCACCCCACAACCATCAGGAAGGAGGTACAGAAGCCTCAGGACCCACACCACCAGGTTCAGGGACAGTTATCACCCCTCAACCATCAGGAAGGAGGTACAGGAGTCTCAGGACTCACACCATCAGGTTCAGGGTCAGTTATTACCCCTCAACCATCAGGAAGGAGGTACAGGAGTCTCAGGACTCACACCACCAGGTTCAGGGACAGTTATCACCCCTCAACCATCAGGAAGGAGGTCCAGGAGCCTTATGACCCACACCACCAGGTTCAGGGACGGTTATTACCCCACAACCATCAGGAAGGAGGTCCAGGAGCCTCAAGACCCACACCACCAGGTTCAGGGACAGTTATCACCCCTCCACCATCAGGAAGGAGGTACAGTAGCCTCAGGACCCACACCGCCAGGTTCAGGGACAGTTAGCACCCCACAACCATCAGGAAGGAGGTGCAGGAGCCTCAGGACCCACACCACCAGGTTCAGGGACAGTTATCACCCCTCAACCATCAATATGGAGGACAGGAGTCTCAGGACACACACCACCAGGTTCAGGGACTGTGATTACCCCTCAACCATCAGAAAGGAGGTACAGGAGCCACAGGAACCACACCACCAGGTTCAAAACGGTTATCAACCCCTCAACCACCAGGAATGAGGTACAGGAGCCTCAGGACCCACACCACCAGGTTCAGGAAGAGTTATCAACCCCTCAACCTTCGGGAAGGAGGAACAGGAGCCTCAGGACCCACACCGCCAGGTTCAGGGTCAGTTATCACCCCTCGACCATCACAAAGGAGGTACAGGTGCCTCAGGACCCACACCACCAGGTTCAGGGTCAGTTATCACCCCTCGACCATCACAAAGGAGGTACAGGTGCCTCAGGACCCACACCACCAGGTTCAGGAAGAGCTATCAACCCCTCAACCATCGGGAAGGAGGAACAGGAGCCTCAGGACCCACACCACCAGGTTCAGGAACAGTTATCACCCCTCCACCATCCGGAAGGAGGTACAATAGCCTCAGGACTCACACCACCAGGTTCAGGGACAGTTATCACCCCACAACCATCCGGAAGGAGGTGCAGGAGCCTCAGGACCCTCACCACCAGGTTCAGGGACAGTTATCACCCCTCAACCATCAATATGAAGGACAGGAGCCTCAGGACACACACCACCAGGTTCAGGAAGAGTTATCACCCCACAACCATCAGGAAGGAGGTGCAGGAGCCTCAGGACCCACACCACCAGGTTCAGGGACAGTTATCATCCCTCAACCATCAATATGGAGGACAGGAGCCTCAGGACACACACCACCAGGTTCAGGGACTGTGATTATCCCTCAACCATCAGGAAGGAGGTACAGGAGCCACAGGAACCACAGCACCAGGTTCAAAAACGGTTATCAACCCCTCAACCACGAGGAATGAGGTACAGGAGCCTCAGGGCCCACACCACCAGGTTCAGGAAGAGTTATCAACCCCTCTACCATCGGGAAAGAGGAACAGGAGCCTCAGGACCAACACCGCCAGGTTCAGGGACAGTTATAACCCCTCAACCATCATGAAGGAGGTACAGGAGCCTCAGGACCAACACCGCCAGGTTCAGGGACAGTTATCACCCCTCAACCATCAGGAAGGAGGAACAGGAGCCTCAGGACCCACACCACCAGGTTCAGGGTCGGTTATCACCCATCAACCATCAGGAAGGAGGTACAGGAGCCTCAGGACCCACACCACCAGGTTCAGGGACAGTTATCACCACTCAACCATCAGGAAGCAGGTACAGGAGCCCCAGGACCCACACCATCAGGTTCAGGGTCAGTTATTACCCCTCAACCATCAGGAAGGAGGTCCAGGAGTCTCAGGACTCACACCACCAGGTTCAGGGTCAGTTATTACCCCTCAACCATCAGGAAGGAGGTCCAGGAGTCTCAGGACTCACACCACCAGGTTCAGGGACAGTTATCACCCCTCAACCATCAGGAAGGAGGTCCAGGAGCCTTAGGACCCACACCACCAGGTTCAGGGACGGTTATTACCCCACAACCATCAGGAAGGAGGTCCAGGAGCCTCAGGACCCACACCACCAGGTTCAGGGACAGTTATCACCCCTCCACCATCAGGAAGGAGGTACAGTAGCCTCAGGACCCACACCACCAGGTTCAGGGACAGTTATCACCCCACAACCATCAGGAAGGAGGTGCAGGAGCCTCAGGACCCACACCACCAGGTTCAGGGACAGTTATCACCCCTCAACCATCAATATGGAGGACAGGAGCCTCAGGACACACACCACCAGGTTCAGGGACTGTGATTACCCCTCAACCATCAGAAAGGAGGTACAGGAGCCACAGGAACCACACCACCAGGTTCAAAACGGTTATCAACCCCTCAACCACCAGGAATGAGGTACAGTAGCCTCAGGACCCACACCACCAGGTTCAGGGACAGTTATCACCCCTCAACCATCAGGAAGGAGGAACAGGAGCCTCAGGACCCACACCACCAGGTTCAGGGTCAGTTATCACCCCTCGACCATCACAAAGGAGGTACAGGAGCCTCAGGACCCACACCACCAGGTTCAGGGACAGTTATCACCCCACAACCATCAGGAAGGAGGTCCAGGAGCCTCAGGACCCACACCACCAGTTTCAGGGACAGTTCTCACCACCCCACCATCAGGAAGGAGGTACAGTAGCCTCAGGACCCACACCACCAGGTTCAGGGACAGTTATCACCCCACAACCATCAGTAAGGAGGTGCAGGAGCCTCAGGACCCACACCACCAGGTTCAGGGACAGTCATCAACCCCTCAACCATCAGGAAGGAGGAACAGGAGCCTCAGGACCCACACCACCAGGTTCAGGGTCCGTTATCACCCCTCAACCATCAGGAAGGAGGTACAGGAGTCTCAGGACTCACACCACCAGGTTCAGGGACAGTTATCACCCCTCAAACATCCGGAAGGAGGTCCAGGAGCCTCAGGACCCACACCACCAGGTTCAGGGACAGTTATCACCCCACAACCATCAGGAAGGAGGTCCAGGAGCCTCAGGACCCACACCACCAGGTTCAGGGACAGTTATCACCCCTCAACCATCAATATGGAGGACAGGAGCCTCAGGACACACACCACCAGTTTCAGGGACTGTGATTACCCCTCAACCATAAGGAAGGAGTTACAGGAGCCACAGGAACCACACCACCAGGTTCAAAAACGGTTATCAACCCCTCAAGCACCAGGAATGAGGTACAGGAGCCTCAGGACCCACACCACCAGGTTCAGGAAGAGTTATCAACCCCTCAACCATCGGGAAGGAGGAACAGGAGCCTCAGGACCCACACCGCCAGGTTCAGTGACAGTTATCACCCCTCAACCATCCGGAAGGAGGTCCAGGAGCCTCAGGACCCACACCACCAGGTTCAGGGACAGTTATCACCCCACAACCATCAGGAAGGAGGTCCAGGAGCCTCAGGACCCACACCACCAGTTTCAGGGACAGTTCTCACCACCCCACCATCAGGAAGGAGGTACAGTAGCCTCAGGACCCACACCACCAGGTTCAGGGACAGTTATCACCCCACAACCATCAGTAAGGAGGTGCAGGAGCCTCAGGACCCACACCACCAGGTTCAGGGACAGTTATCACCCCTCAACCATCAATATGGAGGACAGGAGCCTCAGGACACACACCACCAGGTTCAGGGACAGTTATCACCCCTCAACCATCAGGAAGGAGGTACAGGGGCCTCAGGACCCACACCACCAGGTTCAGGGACAGTTATCACCCCTCAACCATCAATATGGAGGACAGGAGCCTCAGGACACACACCACCAGCTTCAGGGACTGTGATTACCCCTCAACCATCAGGAAGGAGGTACAGGAGCCAGAGTAACCACACCACCAGGTTCAAAAACGGTTATCAACCCCTCAACCACCAGGAATGAGGTACAGGAGCCTCAGGACCCACACCACCAGGTTCAGGAAGAGTTATCAACCCCTCAACCATCGGGAAGGAGGAACAGGAGCCTCAGGACCCACACCACCAGGTTCAGGGACAGTCATCAACCCCTCAACCATCAGGAAGGAGGTACAGGAGCCTCAGGACCCACACCACCAGGTTCAGGGTCAGTTATCACCTCTGAACCATCAGGAAGGAGGTACAGTAGCCTCAGGACCCACACCACCAGGTTCAGGGACAGTTATCACCCCACATCCATCAGGAAGGAGGTACAGGAGCCTCAGGACACACACCACCAGGTTCAGGGACAGTTATCACCCCTCAAACATCAGGAAGGAGGTACAGGAGCCTCAGGACACACACGTCTAGCTTCAGGGACAGTTATCACCCCTCAACCATCAGGAAGCAGGTACAGGAGCCTCAGGACCCACACCACCAGGTTCAGGGTCAGCTATCACCCCTCAACCATCAGGAAGGAGGTACAGGAGCCTCAAAATCCACACCACCAGGTTCAGGGACAGTTATCACCCCTCAACCATCAGGAAGGAAATACAGGAGCCTTAGGACCCACGCGACCAGGTTCAGGGACAGTTAGCACCCCACAACCATCTGGAAGGAGGTATAGGAGCCTCAGGACCCACACCAGCAGGTTTAGGGACAGTTATTACCCCTCTACTATCAGGAAGGAGGTACAGAAGCCCCAGGACCTACACCACCAGGTTCAGGGACAGTTACTACCCCTCAACCATCAGGAAGGAGGTACAGGAGCCTCATGACCCACACCACCAGGTTCAGGGACAGTTATCACGCCTCAACCATCAGGAAGGAGGTACAGGAGCCTCAGGACCCACACCACCAGGTTCAGGAAACACTTATCACCCCTCAACCATTAGGTAGGAGTTACAGGAGCCTTAGGACCCACACCACAAGGTTCAGGGACAGTTATCACCCCGCATCCATCAGGAAGGAGGTACAAGAGCCTCAGTACTCACACGACCAGGTTCTGTGACAGTTATCACCCCTCAACCATCAGGAAGGAGGTACAGGGGCCTCAGGACCCACACCACCAGGTTCAGGGACAGTTATCACCCCTCAACCATCAATATGGAGGACAGGAGCCTCAGGACACACACCACCAGGTTCAGGGACTGTGATTACCCCTCAATCATCAGGAAGGAGGTACAGGAGCCAGAGGAACCACACCACCAGGTTCAGGAAGAGTTATCAACCCCTCAACCATCGGGAAGGAGGAACAGGAGCCTCAGGACCCACACCGCCAGGTTCAGGGACAGTCATCAACCCCTCAACCATCAGGAAGGAGGAACAGGAGCCTCAGGACCCACACCACCAGGTTCAGGGTCAGTTATTACCCCTCAACCATCAGGAAGGAGGTCCAGGAGCCTCAGGACCCACACCACCAGGTTCAGGGACAGTTATCACCCCTCAAACATCAGGAAGGAGGTACAGGAGCCTCAGGACACACACAACTAGGTTTAGGGACAGTTATCACCCCTCAACCATCAGGAAGCAGGTACAGGAGCCTCAGGACCCACACCACCAGGTTCAGGGTCAGTTATTACCCCTCAACCATCAGGAAGGAGATACAGGAGCCTTAGGACCCACGCGACCAGGTTCAGGGACAGTTAGCACCCCACAACCATCAGGAAGGAGGTATAGGAGCCTCAGGACCCACACCACCAGGTTTAGGGACAGTTATTACCCTTCAACTATCAGGAAGGAGGTACAGGAGCCCCAGGACCTACACCACCAGGTTCAGGGACAGTTACTACCCCTCAACCATCAGGAACGAGGTACTGGAGCGACAGGACCCACACCACAAGTTTCAAAAACAGTTATTACCCCTCAACCACAAGAAAGGAGGTACAGGAGCCCCAGGACCCACACCACCTGGTTCAGGGACAGTTATTACCCCTCAACCATCAGGAAGGAGGTACAGGAGCCTCAGGACCCACACCACCAGGTTCAGGGACAGTTCTCACCACCCCACCATCAGGAAGGAGGTACAGTAGCCTCAGGACCCACACCACCAGGATCAGGGACAGTTATCACCCCACAACCATCAGGAAGTAGGTGCAGGAGCCTCAGGACCCACACCACCAGGTTCAGGGACAGTTATCACCCCTCAACCATCAATATGGAGGACAGGAGCCTCAGGACACACACCACCAGTTTCAGGGACTGTGAATACCCCTCAACCATCAGGAAGGAGTTACAGGAGCCACAGGAACCACACCACCAGGTTCAAAAACGGTTATCAACCCCTCAAGCACCAGGAATGAGGTACAGGAGCCTCAGGACCCACACCACCAGGTTCAGGAAGAGTTATCAACCCCTCAACCATCGGGAAGGAGGAACAGGAGCCTCAGTACTCTCACGACCAGGTTCAGTGACAGTTATCACCCTACAACCATCAGGAAGGAGGTACAGAAGCCTCAGGACCCACACCACCAGGTTCAGGGACAGTTATCACCCCTCAACCATCAGGAAGGAGGTACCGGAGCCTCAGGACACACACCACCAGGTTCAGGGACAGTTATTACCACTCAACAATCAGGAAGGAGGTACAGGAGCCTCAGGACCCACACCACCAGGTTCAGGGTCAGTTATCACCTCTGAACCATCAGGAAGGAGGTACAGTAGCCTCAGGACCCACACCACCAGGTTCAGGGACAGTTATCACCCCACATCCATCAGGAAGGAGGTACAGGAGCCTCAGGACACACACCACCAGGTTCAGGGACAGTTATCACCCCTCAAACATCAGGAAGGAGGTACAGGAGCCTCAGGACACACACGTCTAGCTTCAGGGACAGTTATCACCCCTCAACCATCAGGAAGCAGGTACAGGAGCCTCAGGACCCACACCACCAGGTTCAGGGTCAGCTATCACCCCTCAACCATCAGGAAGGAGGTACAGGAGCCTCAAAATCCACACCACCAGGTTCAGGGACAGTTATCACCCCTCAACCATCAGGAAGGAAATACAGGAGCCTTAGGACCCACGCGACCAGGTTCAGGGACAGTTAGCACCCCACAACCATCTGGAAGGAGGTATAGGAGCCTCAGGACCCACACCAGCAGGTTTAGGGACAGTTATTACCCCTCTACTATCAGGAAGGAGGTACAGAAGCCCCAGGACCTACACCACCAGGTTCAGGGACAGTTACTACCCCTCAACCATCAGGAAGGAGGTACAGGAGCCTCATGACCCACACCACCAGGTTCAGGGACAGTTATCACGCCTCAACCATCAGGAAGGAGGTACAGGAGCCTCAGGACCCACACCACCAGGTTCAGGAAACACTTATCACCCCTCAACCATTAGGTAGGAGTTACAGGAGCCTTAGGACCCACACCACAAGGTTCAGGGACAGTTATCACCCCGCATCCATCAGGAAGGAGGTACAAGAGCCTCAGTACTCACACGACCAGGTTCTGTGACAGTTATCACCCCTCAACCATCAGGAAGGAGGTACAGGGGCCTCAGGACCCACACCACCAGGTTCAGGGACAGTTATCACCCCTCAACCATCAATATGGAGGACAGGAGCCTCAGGACACACACCACCAGGTTCAGGGACTGTGATTACCCCTCAATCATCAGGAAGGAGGTACAGGAGCCAGAGGAACCACACCACCAGGTTCAGGAAGAGTTATCAACCCCTCAACCATCGGGAAGGAGGAACAGGAGCCTCAGGACCCACACCGCCAGGTTCAGGGACAGTCATCAACCCCTCAACCATCAGGAAGGAGGAACAGGAGCCTCAGGACCCACACCACCAGGTTCAGGGTCAGTTATTACCCCTCAACCATCAGGAAGGAGGTCCAGGAGCCTCAGGACCCACACCACCAGGTTCAGGGACAGTTATCACACCTCAAACATCAGGAAGGAGGTACAGGAGCCTCAGGACACACACAACTAGGTTTAGGGACAGTTATCACCCCTCAACCATCAGGAAGCAGGTACAGGAGCCTCAGGACCCACACCACCAGGTTCAGGGTCAGTTATTACCCCTCAACCATCAGGAAGGAGATACAGGAGCCTTAGGACCCACGCGACCAGGTTCAGGGACAGTTAGCACCCCACAACCATCAGGAAGGAGGTATAGGAGCCTCAGGACCCACACCACCAGGTTTAGGGACAGTTATTACCCTTCAACTATCAGGAAGGAGGTACAGGAGCCCCAGGACCTACACCACCAGGTTCAGGGACAGTTACTACCCCTCAACCATCAGGAACGAGGTACTGGAGCGACAGGACCCACACCACAAGTTTCAAAAACAGTTATTACCCCTCAACCACAAGAAAGGAGGTACAGGAGCCCCAGGACCCACACCACCTGGTTCAGGGACAGTTATTACCACTCAACCATCAGGAAGGAGGTACAGGAGCCTCAGGACCCACACCACCAGGTTCAGGGACAGTTCTCACCACCCCACCATCAGGAAGGAGGTACAGTAGCCTCAGGATCCACACCACCAGGATCAGGGACAGTTATCACCCCACAACCATCAGGAAGTAGGTGCAGGAGCCTCAGGACCCACACCACCAGGTTCAGGGACAGTTATCACCCCTCAACCATCAATATGGAGGACAGGAGCCTCAGGACACACACCACCAGTTTCAGGGACTGTGAATACCCCTCAACCATCAGGAAGGAGTTACAGGAGCCACAGGAACCACACCACCAGGTTCAAAAACGGTTATCAACCCCTCAAGCACCAGGAATGAGGTACAGGAGCCTCAGGACCCACACCACCAGGTTCAGGAAGAGTTATCAACCCCTCAACCATCGGGAAGGAGGAACAGGAGCCTCAGTACTCTCACGACCAGGTTCAGTGACAGTTATCACCCTACAACCATCAGGAAGGAGGTACAGAAGCCTCAGGACCCACACCACCAGGTTCAGGGACAGTTATCACCCCTCAACCATCAGGAAGGAGGTACCGGAGCCTCAGGACACACACCACCAGGTTCAGGGACAGTTATTACCACTCAACAATCAGGAAGGAGGTACAGGAGCCTCAGGACCCACACCACCAGGTTCAGGGACAGTTATCACCCCTCAAACATCAGGAAGGAGGTACAGGAGCCTCAGGACACACACGACTAGCTTCAGGGACAGTTATCACCGCTCAACCATCAGGAAGCAGGTACAGGAGCCTCAGGACCCACACCACCAGGTTCAGGGTCGGTTATCACCCCTCAACCATCAGGAAGCAGGTACAGGAGCCTCAGGACCCACACCACCAGGTTCAGGGTCAGCTATCACCCCTCAACCATCAGGAAGGAGGTACAGGAGCCTCAAGATCCACACCACCAGGTTCAGGGACAGTTAGCACCCCACAACCATCAGGAAGGAGGTATAGCAGCCTCAGGACCCACACCACCAGGTTCAGGGTCAGTTATCACCCCTCAACCATCAGGAAGGAGGTACAGGAGCCTCAGGACCAACACCACCAGGTTCAGGGACAGTTATCACCACTCACCATCAGGAAGCAGGTACAGGAGCCCCAGGACCCACACCATCAGGTTCAGGGTCAGCTATTACCCCTCAACCATCAGGAAGGAGGTACAGGTGTCTCAGGACTCACACCACCAGGTTCAGGGACAGTTATCACCCCTCAACCATCCGGAAGGAGGTCCAGGAGCCTCAGGACCCACACCACCAGGTTCAGGGACAGTTATCACCCCACAACCATAAGGAAGGAGGTCCAGGAGCCTCAGGACCCACACCACCAGGTTCAGGGACAGTTCTCACCACCCCACCATCAGGAAGGAGGTACAGTAGCCTCAGGACCCACACCACCAGGTTCAGGGACAGTTATCACCCCACAACCATCAGGAAGGAGTTGCAGGAGCCTCAGGACCGACACCACCAGGTTCAGGGACAGTTATCACCCCTCAACCATCAATATGGAGGACAGGAGCCTCAGGACACACACCACCAGTTTCAGGGACTGTGATTACCCCTCAACCATCAGGAAGGAGTTACAGGAGCCACAGGAACCACACCACCAGGTTCAAAAACGGTTATCAACCCCTCAAGCACCAGGAATGAGGTATAGGAGCCTCAGGACCCACACCACCAGGTTCAGGAAGAGTTATCAAACCCACAACCATCGGGAAGGAGGAACAGGAGCCTCAGGACCCACACCGCCAGGTTCAGGGACAGTTATCACCCCTCAACCATCAGGAAGGAGGTACAGGAGCCTCGGGACCCACACCATCAGGTTCAGGGACAGTTATCAACCCACATCCATCAGGAAGGAGGTACAAGAGTCTCAGTACTCTCACGACCAGGTTCAGTGACAGTTATCACCCCACAACCATCCGGAAGGAGGTACAGAAGCCTCAGGACCCACACCACCAGGTTCAGGGACAGTTATCACCCCTGAACCATCAGGAAGGAGGTACAGGGGCCTCAGGACCCACACCACCAGGTTCAGGGAAAGTTATCACCCCTCAACCATCAATGTGGAGGACAGGAGCCTCAGGACACACACCACCAGCTTCAGGGACTGTGATTACCCCTCAACCATCAGGAAGGAGGTACAGGAGCCAGAGGAACCACACCACCAGGTTAAAAACGGTTATCAACCCCTCAACCACCAGGAATGAGGTACAGGAGCCTCAGGACCCACACCACGAGGTTCAGGGACAGTTAATACCCCTCAACCATCAGGAAGGAGGTACAGGAGCCTCAGGACACACACCACCAGGTTCAGGGACAGTTATTACCACTCAACAATCAGGAAGGAGGTACAGGAGCCTCAGGACCCACACCACCAGGTTCAGGGACAGTTATCACCCCTCAAACATCAGGAAGGAGGTATAGGAGCCTCAGGACACACACGACTAGCTTCAGGGACAGTTATCACCCCTCAACCATCAGGAAGCAGGTACAGGAGCCTCAGGACCCACACCACCAGGTTCAGGGTCAGCTATCACCCCTCAACCATCAGGAAGGAGGTACAGGAGCCTCAAGATCCACACCACCAGGTTCAGGGACAGTTATCACCCCTCAACCATCAGGAAGGAGATACAGGAGCCTTAGGACCCACGCGACCAGGTTCAGGGACAGTTATCACCCCACAACCATCAGGAAGGAGGTACAGGAGCCTCCGGACACACACCAGCAGGTTTAGGGACAGTTATCACCCCTCAACCATCAGGAAGGAGGTACAGGAGCCTCAGGACCGACACCACCAGGTTCAGGGACAGTTATTACCCCTCTACTATCAGGAAGGAGGTACAGAAGCTCCAGGACCTACACCACCAGGTTCAGGGACAGTTACTACCCCTCAACCATCAGGAAGGAGGTACAGGAGCCTCATGACCCACACCACCAGGTTCAGGGACAGTTATCACCCCTCAACCATCAGGAAGGAGGTACAGGAGCCCCAGGACCCACACCACCAGGTTCAGGGACAGTTACTACCCCTCAACCATCAGGAAGGAGGTACAGGAGCCTCAGGACCCACACCACCAGGTTCAGGGACAGTTATCACCCCACAACCATCAGGAAGGAGTTGCAGGAGCCACAGCACCAACACCACCAGGTTCACGGACAGTTATTACCCCTCAA